>NW_015163613.1:399678-432378 GCF_001447785.1 Gekko japonicus | reverse complement strand
CCGGGAGCGGCGAAAGCAAAGGCCGTGGAGGTTGGCGGCCTCTTCCTCGCTGCCGGGAGAGGGATGGATGGGGTGGGGGGGATGGGAAGGGCCCGGGCCTCTCTTCCCGGCCGCTACACGCGGCCAGGAGAGAGAGGGATGGTCGGGGTGGGGGGAGAATTCTCCCCAGCGGAGCGCATTCGCACTCCGCTGGGAAGGGAAGGGCCCGGGCCTCTCTTTTCCGGCCGCTACACGCGGCCGGGAGAGAGAAGGATGGACGGGGTGGGGGGGATGGGGGAGGGAAGGGAAGGCCCCGGGGAAGGGAAGGCCCCGCTACTTACCCTCCTGCTTCGTCCTCGTTCTCACACGGAATGAGGATCGAAGCAGAGGGCGGGGTTAAGTAGGGGGCGGGGCTTCACCACGTGACCGCCCCGCCCCCTGGAGGTTCTCTTCCGGAGCGGCGCTCCGGAGCGCTCCCCCCCGACTAGAGCCCTGCTCCTGGCAAAAATATACAATCTATCATTAAAATCTGCCTCAATTCCTGAAGACTGGAAGGTAGGTAATGTAACCCCCATCTTTAAAAAGGGTTCCAGAGGAGATTCAGGAAATTCCAGGCTGGTCAGTCTAATGCTGATACCGGGTAAGTTGGTGGAATCTGTTATTAAGGAGAGAATTAGTAAGCACATGAACAAAAACTATTGAGGAAGAATCAGCATGGATTCTGTAAGGTAAGATCTTTTCTCACTAACTTGTTAGAGTTCTTCAAGTTGGTGGTCCAATAGATGTTGTTTACCTAGACTTCCAGAAAGTTTTTGATAAAGTTCCTCATCAAGGGCTCCTAAGTAAACTCAGTAGTCATGGGATAAGAGGACAAGTCCTCTTGTGGATTAAAAACTGTTTAATTAACAGGAGACAGAGAAAGAATATAAAGAAGAAGAAGAAGAAAACATTGGATTTATACCCTGCCCGTCAGTACCCAAAGGAGCCTTAGAGCAGCTTACAATCTCCCTTCCCCTCCCCATAACAGATATCATGTGAGGTAGGTGGGGCTGAGAGAGCTCTTTCAAGAACTGCTTGTGATAGAACAGCTCTGAAAAGAACTTGTAACTAACCCAAGGTCACACCAGCAGCTGCAGGTGGAGGAATGGAGAATCAAACCTGGTTCCCCACTATTCAACTGGTGTGGATGTCATTTATGCTCAGTGGCAGAACCATTTGTTAGGTGTATTGTTTATAATTGTAATTAGAACTGTATAAGAAAAACAGAAGTCTCCAGTGTCATTTGTACAACATGACAGATTATTCTGTTTATTTGTTTGCATAACCGGAAGTGGTGGTGGCTACAAGCATAGACAGCTTCAAGCAGAGATTAGATAAACATATGGAGCAGAGGTCCATCAGTGGCTATTAACTGCAAGGTATAGATAGATGGAACACTATGGGTTCTTCTGCATTCTCTTTTTTGTCACTCATTTGTCCCTATTGCTTTGGGTCCCCCTCCTTTTCCTCATGTGTTTTGCTCCCTCTGAGACTACTAGAGAGAGCAAAACACATTGCTGGTGGACCTCCTGATTGCCCCTGGGTATTGGCCGCTGTGTGACCCAAAGTGTTGGACTGGATAGGCCATTGGCCTGATCCAACATGGCTTCTCTTATGTTCTTAAGTTCATAATGCTGTAGCATTGATGGAATCCTCCTTATATTCCTGCCCCCCCAGACTTCCACCAATTGGCACCCCTGTATAGAATGGACTGCAAGTTTCACAAGTTTCATATGAAGATTCACATTTTTAAAAGATGTCCTACCTTAATCATTTTTGTAGCTGAAAAAGTGCCATCATTGAGGTTTCTCCATCATGTGTTAATTTTTACATGTAGGAATTTTTTTAAATATGGGAAATGTTTAATATTTCCCTACCCCACCTGCAGACTGAAGTGCTATAGCCCATTTTGCCACTGCATTATGCTGCATGTGTAGGCCAGGCTGCATTGTGTATTTTTTTAAGGACTTTTCATGAGATGTAAGTAAATGGTGGGAAAATTTAGGAGAATGCAACTTTTTTTAAAAAAAAAACAACTAAAGCAACAATGAAAAAAAGAAATGAGTTTTCAAATTTCAAGTCTAATGTTTTTCTTTACTGAACAAAGTTGGAGTCCAGCGACGCCTTAAAGATCAAAAAAGTTTTATTCTGGGTATAACCTTTCATGTGCATGCACAATTCTGAAGAGTGCATGCACATGAAAGCTTATAACCAGAATAAAACTTTGTTGGTTTGAAGGTGCTGGTGGACTCAAACTTTGTTCTCCTGCTCCAGATCAGCACAGCTACCCACCTGAATCTTTTTCTTTTCTTTACTAACACTCCATTCTCCTTTTTCACATTTATGTATTATATTCTGATCAAGGACAATCACTGTGCAAAATATATAACTTTGTATTGCATAATTTGTTTGGGGTGAATGTGTTTCTACCAACAAGTTGCCAGATAGCCTTCCAGGTATAATCTGCTTCTCGGCACACAAGGACAGCACAGAGAAATGCCAGTGAAAAACAGAGAAGTCCAAAAGATGAGAAATGTCTCATACTGGTTTGAAATGGCAGCACAAAATCTAAGCAAATAATCTACACCTGAGGAAAAGGAGAAGTCTATAAATCATTCTCGACAGTCAATTCTGCTGTTTGATTTTGCCCTGACACTTGTTGGGCATAGTCGCTGACATGGAACTGCTGTAAAAAGGCCAGGCCACCAGGGAAATCTGGCAACCTCAACATCTGACAGTGAACTAGATGACCTCTTCGCTTCATCCCCCTTAGTATTATTTTTCATCCTTAGCATAATAATACATTGTTTTCTATGCCTTTCTATAGGATCAGTTTTTTGTAACCATTGCCGAAGTAGAAAGTGTGAGATGGAAAACTATCTTGAAACAAAACCATCAAGTTTTCTGGCTTATCATGTTCTATAGCATCGAAAGAAGCTAGTAATTACACAAAATTAATATTCTCACCATAGGCTTCGGTTAATATTTATAAGGTATGAACACAGGGTCATTTAAGACAACAAACCCTATGCAATGTAGCTTTTAAATATAGTGCTTGGATGCAATACAATTATGTGAGATTTAAACTTGGGATGTCTTTGATAACTGCAGGCAATCCTTTCACTAGCTCTCTCCTGATGCTAAAATTGTTAAAGTAAAATATAGAAACATTTATTCCCTTCTGTTTCTATTAAAAGACAAACAATTCTCTGAACATTCTTGTACATATGATTTAGTAAGATCTGTGTGAAATGGGAAAGTCCATACATGTGCCCTACAACGGGAGAACAGTAACACACACATCGAGCTGCCTTATATTGAATGAGACTTTTGGCCCATCAAGGATAGTATTGTCTTCTCAGACAGGCAGCAGCTCTCCAGGTTCTCAGGTAGGGGTCTTTCACATCACCTACCTACCGCCTACAGTGTTCCCTCTAAGTTGAGTTAGTGTGAGCTAGCTCACAGTTTTCTAGCCTCCAGCTCACAGATTTTTGTCTTAACTCAGGAAGGATGGCTCCAGACCAAACTAATTTATGCAGTGGTCAAATTGCTCACTCACAACTTTAATGCCAGTAGCTCACAAAGTAGAATTTTTGCTCATGAGACTCCACAGCTTAGAGGGAGCATTGACCAATCTGGAGATCTTTAAACTGGAGATGTTGGGGATTTTATTTATTTTTATTTTATTAATTTAATTTATACCCCACCCTTCCCGTGAATGGGCTCTGGAAAGCCAGAAGTGGGTCAGTGGGGAAGCTTCTCCCCACGGGCGCACCTCCATTGGGCTCTGTATGCCCAAGCAGATGCTCTACCACTGAGAAATGCCCCCTCACTCTAATAACAATCTCATCTGCTAACAGGACTAATCACATGATCTGAATGGTTAGATTTTGGTATCTCCACTTAAAAAGGGTCTCAGGTAGTAGGGAAATGGGAAACATCATTTATCTTAGGCTGCTTTCACACATATTGGATAATGTACTATCAATGTGATTTTAAGTGATTGGTTGCAAGTTGGTTTTCCTGTTTCACAGAGGAAAATCCATTTGCAAATCATTGCTAAAGTGCATTATCTAAAGTACGAAAGCAGCCTTAGGCACTCCCATTGTAAATTACAAGGCCTTATGCTTCTGAATAAGCAGGGTGAGGAGAAGGGATGGGCATAAACTGGCTGACAAACTAAAGTTCATCATGAATTTTGGCCGGTTAATGGTTTGCAAAGTCAAGTTTGTGAACTGATGAACTGTCACAACCCTGCCCTTCCGCCTCTGCCTTATTGGCTACTTTCCAGGCCACTGCAGAGACTACAGGGTGTTTACCTCCCTTCAGGGTCATATAAACCAGCATAACAAGAGTAGAAAAGATAATAACTATTTGGTTTCCCTTTTTGCTAAATAATGCCAATTAGCCAAATTTATGGGCCAGAGACTTTGTCCAATTAAAATAATACAAAAGTTTATTATAAACAATTAAAAATACACAAGTTGGGGACAAGGAAAATGTACATGGAACAAAACAAAGAAACACAAAAGCTAACTGACTAAGTCTATACTTCCCTGAGCCTTTAGCTCTAAGCAGCAACAAACGTAGAGCCTGCCTGGTGCCTGGGATAAGCAATCCGTCTGGTCCAACGTCTCCATGCAGACTGTCCCAGCCTTCCACTCCAGCAATCGTGAGCAGTTCAGCATAATGGCTAGATGCTTCTTTCTTGCAAGCATGCGTCTGTTAACTGGCCTTGGTTTGGCTTCCACTAAATAGCTGGCCAGCTGTCAGCCAATCCTAAACTAATTGGTAGTTCACACGTGGCTGACTTAGATGGAGAACTGTCAGCATCTAGCTGAGTCATTTCTTACTCTGACAGTTGCCAGGTGCACTAGCTTACAATAGCTAACTTCATCCTGGTGTCTCACATTGACTGTCTGGCTACAGCAACTACTTACATTTGTTTAAAGGGGAAATATCTTGACATGAACTATGATGAACTTTTACAAATTTTGGTGTAATTTGTGGTGGCTCATGGCGGTTCATGAAGAGCAGAAAGCAGGGGTGTACACTTTCCGCTCTTCACAAGAAACAGCTGAGTGGCTGAGAGTTCCCCGCTGCTCATGTGTTTGGTTCAAATAGCTCAGTCATATAACACTGACTTCAGCTCCCTGCGGCTTCTCACAGACCACCAGGCTAGGTGCCATTCAAATCATTCGTTTAGCTCCTAATGGCTTTTTACAGGGAGCAGAAAACAGAGTTTAAATGGCCCTGCTTTCTGCTTCCCACCTCAAGTCACAGGGAGCAGAAAGCAGGGTTTAAATGGCTCTGCTTTTAGCTCTCCACAGCTTTTTATGGAGAGAAGAAAGCAGGGTTTAAATAGCTAGAACCATTTAAACCCTGCTTTTAGCTCCCTATGACAATTAAACCAACAGCTGCAAGGCAGGGAGAAGCCTCCCTGCTGGCCAGTTTCAGGCTCTCCTGTGTGGCTCCATTTAGAGGGGCTGTGCAAAGGAGCACAATGAGTCCGCGGAGAGTTTCAGGCTCTCTTGTGCACTCCCATTTAAAAGGGGCTGAGCAGGGAGCCCAATGGAACTGAGCGTGCAGAATAAAGCCTCCCCACTGGCCTAGATTTGGGTTGTCTTGTATGGCCCCATTTAAAGGATCTGCACAACAGAGCCCAATGGAGCTGAGCCTGTGGAGAGAAGCTTCCCCACTGACCCACTTCTGGCTTTCCTGGGTGACCCCATTCAAAGGTGTTGTGCAAGGGAGCCCAACGGAGCTGAGCCTGTGGGGAGAAGCCTCCCCATCAGCCTAGCTTCGGGCTGTCTTTGGGTTCAGGAGAGACATGGCCAGCAGAAAGGAAGGGGTGAAGTGTCTTCCAAGGGGAATTTCACCCCGTCCTTTTTGCTGGCCATGACTCTCCCTTGGGGAGAGCCGTGGCCAGCAGACAGGAGGGGGTGAAGTGCCCCCTGGGAGGCACTGCATCCCTGCCTTTCTGCGGGCTGGGGAAAGCCACAGTCAGCAGAAAGGAGGGGGTGAAATGCCCCCCTGGGAGGCATTTCACCTCCATATTTAACCCTCTGATTTTGCTTTGCAACAGGGAGAAAAACCAGAGAGTTAAATGGCTTCATTAAACTCTCTCAATCTTTTCCCTGCCACTTCAAGGGAGTTTAATGAAGCCGAGTATTTAAATTGTTGAGAGCCATTTAAACCCCTGCGTTCTGTTCCCCATTGCTTTCACAGAGAGCAGACATTTAAACTTTAAATGGCTCACATTCCTATATAAACTGGTTTGGTTCGGGAAACGGCACATCGATTTGTGTAGGTTCGTGGTTCGGTTCATGGTTCAGCCACAAACCATGAACTGAATGCAAAAAGGAGGTTCATGCCCATCCCTAGTGAGGAGTTCAGCAGAGGGTAGGAAGGGGTTCTTGAACGATGGGGGTAAGGAAACACTGGGATGGAGGAAAATGGCAAATGTTATTTTTTTTAAAAGAAAATCTTAGGGGGGCAAATATATGCTGTTTTCATATTACCAAGGAATGTGCAGTGTGACAGGCAGCTGTGTGATGTAGTTTGGCTAATTGAATGGAAGCAACATGCTGCTTGTTTCCTTCATGATGACACCAGGGTGGGGAAGGCATTGCGGTATGACATGCGCATTGCAGCACATTTCCAAACACCCCCCCCCCCCATAAGATCCCTTCACATTAGAGAGTTTAAAAGTTTGGGCATGAAGTTGGAAATGTGTTGTCAGAGACTAAGTAAGTACAATTCACAGCCTTAGTAAACAATGTCTACTGTGTGTCTTCTTGGCCATTGATTCCACAGAGGTCACTGAGGAATGACTATAAGTCTCTAAACCCTGGGGCAGGGATTCTGCCTGAATTCTTCTTTGGCCATCAGCTCCATGTATCTGTGAGAAAATGTGAGGTAGCAACAACCTCCAAGGTGATGGTGTTGCCAGGGAAGATGAAAGCCTACAATGATGGATACATAGAGCAGGTAAAAAATGGTGAATTGAAAAGGAAGAGGAAGGGAACTAAGAGAGTAATCAGGATGGGACAAGACTCAAGAAGGAAGGTTAAGAGAGGTAAAGTAAGGTTCAGAGTAGGGAACAGTTACATAGAGAAACATGTAAGAATTCCTACTTTTGTAACCTCATCTCTCCCCTATCTGAGCCCAATTTATGCTTTAAATAATTTCCCTCCAATAGCCACAGGAGGGGAGGCCTGGATTCATGCTTTTAGGCATATGTCCAGTGAACCCCAGGTCTCCTTCCAAAAATGGATCCTTAAGATTCTGGAAAACACTGTTCTATTACACTTAGCCCACTGATATATGTATCTGTTGCATCATCAGAAGGTCAAAGGATGAAGCTAATGCATTCTATGAAATATTTTTACAGATCCCCACTTCCCAATACCAGATGATCCATTTTGGCTATCAGTGGAGCCAGAGAACCCTGAAGGGAGATGAAGAGGAAAAGTAAAAGGAATACAAACCTCTTTTTGCCATGTCAGACTTTACGCAAGAGTCTACAACATTTCCCCCCTTAGGATATTTTTCTTCCTTTTACCACCTCTCACACTGGCTTCCTAAGTCCATGGATCTGGTAACAGCTGCTACTGGGAAGAGCTGGACCACAAGTTGTATTCAAAGCATCCCTCATTTAGGAATCTCAACTGATAATCTTAGATAGGTCAATAACTTCTGAAATGTACGCAGACAGACGAGTGATTTCAGCTAACTTACTTTTATTCGTGAGGAACAAGACAACTTAAGCCGGCTCGCAGGCCGGCTTATATCCCCCATGAAACCACCACCCAAAACACACCCCCACTGCAATAGGCTATTTACAGTGGCCGACAGTTCCATAGGCTCTTGGCCAGGAACCTAGCCCTCAGATAGGTGCGGGCTAGGATCCGCTTAGTCCATAGTTTCCTGAAGTGAAGTGCGACGGTTGCGCTTGACCATGTGGCACCCCAGTCGGCCACGCGGTCAGAACTGGATACATTACAACTTTCACCTAATATACTTCCAAAGTTTGTTGTGAGGATCAAATGGCAGCAGGGGGCCTAGCTGAGAAGCAACACACATGCTTTGTATGCAGGAGGTCCTAAATTCAATCCTAATTATCCTTTTTGGTCCTTGCATGGTGTAGTGGTTAAGAACAGCAGACTCTAATCTGGAGAGCCAGGTTTGATTCCCCACTCCTCCATATGAAGCCTGCTGGGTGACCTTGGGCCAGTCACATTTTTCTCAGAACTCTCTCAGAACTCACAAAGTGCCTGTTATGGCGAGAGGAAGGGAAGGTGACTGTAAGCCGCTTTGACACTCCTTAGGGTAAAGAAAAGAGGGGTATAAAAGCCAACTCTTCTTCTTTCATAAATGTGAAGGCTTGAGAACTTGCCAGTTATAGCAGACAATACAAGATCAATGATCTGGTTCTGTTCGGGATGAACTATATGTTAAGAGGCATCCACGGGTCTGACCCATGGATGCTGATGTCAACAATTTAAAGATGCCATGAGGCCCTGATCCAGATCAGACCCACAGCATGGTGGGACCAGGTGTTCTTGGCCCCCCCCATGTCTTTTCAAGTGCCCAAACATCTTATCCACAATATACACCATCACAGTATAAGCACATTTGTCTGCCTTATATACCATTTCAAATTTGTCTGTAACAGACAGCCCCCTGCCCTGCAATAGGGATGATATTTCCCAAGAGAGAGACACCCCAAAACAACCTCTGAACCTCCACACGCAGCGTCCTCATGAAGCCAGGCTTGGCTTAAACAGTGGCTTTCGGTGGGAGACTAAGAGAGTCTCATTTTGGCTTAAACATAGGCCAAGTGAGAACACAGCTGGCTGCACTGTCAGAACATTCTCCATGCAAGTAGCCCCCTGCCGCACTCTTCTGTGCTCTCGCCAGTCTTTTGTATGTCAAAAGTACAGGCAGGCAGGGACAAAGAGCCTCTGGTCTGTGTCATTGTCATGAATTGAGTATCTTGCATGTTTCCTGCCCGCAAATCCTGTCCCACCTGTATGTCAGGAAATACCTTCTGGATAATCCTCTCATTCCTATAGTTATGTGTTTGTCTAAAACATCTGCATTCTTTACACCTGTGCCAGACCCATCAAGGTAAACATTACATGTCCATCTCTATTGAATGGTCACCCATTCAGGCTCATCCTGCCACACTTTAAGAAACCTCAACTCCATTGTCTGTACCTGGGAAACACCAGATCACATTATTGTTCTATAATAGGAATCCCATCAACCCACTGTGAAACTAGCCACAACACTTCAGCATACCCTCAGGATACTTCTGGGGTACAAATATATCCAGTCCCACACAGGCATGGTGTGTTTGGGCTGGGTGCACACAAAGCCATCGTCACTGATTATAACTCAGGCCCCCTGTGGTCTCGTTGGTCAGGTCCATGCACCTTCTTCCTACAACCTCTGGACCTCATCACCTCTCCAGGATAGGTATAGTATTACCCCCATCTCCACATCCTCTCTATCAGCTAACTTCTTTTCTTTCTCCTTGTATACTTGCAATCCTTGATTTGAGTGTAAATATCTAAATTATTATATTCCCCTAATAAAATCCATTTCATTCACAATTTGGACTGGTTATTGACTCAACCAGGGGTCTAAAAGGGACTATCTCTGCAAACACTGAAAGCAGGTTCTCACTTTACCCTAGCCTCTTGCTAGCCCTACCTTTGTAGCTAATTTCCCCAACCAAACCAAAGGCAAGAATTTGTTTAATAAAGCTGGTAGGGGTAATATGTCTTTGTGGAGAAACCTAGAACTGAGAGGTTAGTCAGGTAGCCAGAAAACAAAACTTTTCCCTCTTTAAGACCAAACCCGTATAATGCAAATACATTAACCGGTAGGGGTTCCTTTTTCATTACAATACCCAGTAACTTCCTGCTGGTTAATTCATTGTATTGCATGTGTTTGATATGAAATTGAGGTGTTAGGCTTCTGATTACGTAGAAAAAGTCTGAAGAATTATAAAAATATGAATATTTACTTCTAAAGACCCCCATGGATCAATTTCCAAGAGAAATACAGCAAGTCTATTTTTGGTAAAGATCATGAATCACTGCCTCTTAGTCTAATACAGCATACATTAAACGTAGTTAATTTTCTTTGCAGAAGACAGAGCTTTGGGGGGGGGGAACCCCATAGTTAAAAAGGAAGAATCTTAAACGAAATTTCAGCAAATTATAATGGTGATGAACTATGACAAAGGACTGCTTGAATTACTATGAACTTGCAGTCTTTAGGGTTTTTTGAAAAATGATTTTGGAAATGAAAAATGTTTGAATGTAAAGTATTGAAAATGCCTGTAAAACAAGCTATAAAGATAGAAGTAGAAGAGGAGATGGGATTTATACCCCCCCTTCACTTGGAGTGGCTTACAATCTCCTTCCTCTCCCCACAACAGACACCCTGTGAGGTAGGTCAGGTTGAGAGAGCTCTGAGAGAATGGCTCTTGAGGGAACACCTCTTAGAGAACTGTGACTGACCCAAGGTCACCCAGCAGTTGCATGTGGAGAAGTGGGGAATCAAACCTGGTTCTCCAGATTAGAGTTCGCCACTCTTAACCACTACGCCAAACTGGCTCTATACCACAAAGATAAATGATATTTTCTTTTCCTTAACTGGTCCTTCTTCATGATAACACCTTTATAGACAACCTTAGCTCAATGCAATGGTACTTTAACCTTGGTTCAAAACATGTCATGTTTTTGAACAGTAACGATCAATTGGTGACCAATGGGTTAAATTTGGTTCCACCCTAATTTCTCCAGGCCTCACTGTTATAATGAGATTACAAATGTGAGGTGCATTTTTACTTTTGCACACATTCCTATTATTTTTCACAAGAGACACATGAGAAGTAGGAAGTGTCATTGTGCAACACATTCATAAATTTGCATGGGAAAGGAGATATGAGTCTGGCATGGTACCTTGATCACTCTGATGAACCTACTCTGTTAAACAGATGGGATAGCACTACTCTGCTGATTCTGTTGGAGGTGCTGAACCACTGTCTGGATGCAGTAATAATAAACTGAACAGACAAAACAGAGATGCTGCTGGTTCACTGATTTGTGTGGTGGTTTATTGCCTGTCCTAGATGGGATAGTACTCTCCATGAAGGAGCAAGTCTGAAGTTTCCTCAGTCCAACACTGACCATTCCTGCTCATGAGGACTCTATGGCATGTGCTGCCTTTTGTCAGCTTCAGCTAGAATAACAGCTGCATCCTTTCCTGGAGAATGATTATGTGGCCTCAGTTATGTATGCGCCTGTCACTTCTAGAACAGATAACTATAAGGCATTCAATATGGGACTGTCCTTATGATTTCCCAGAAACTTCAGCTGGATCAAACTGTGGCACTTATGGTTTTGATGGGAACTTTCCATTTTGTCCATTTTACATGATTACATGATTGAAACGTTAAAGAATAAACTGTTTTGGAATCAGAATCTGAAGGACCACATAATCCCATGTAGACATGCTCGCATTTTAAGATCTTTACAAAGGCCTTGTTACAAAGGCCATGCCTGCTGACTGGAGTGTACAGCTCCTTTCAGTAGTGGTAGCACATTTAAAGACTAGTCTTTCTCAAGGCACTCCCCTAATGCCAATTCTGTTATATTTTCAGTGTTGGATAAAGACATTTCAGTTTGCTTTTCGTTATATATTGGGGATATCAACTCACGAGACTTGATTGACTGTTGGATTCCTGGAAAGAATTCAGTGGAACTATCTTGTAACAGGCAACTTCTGCCCAGCGGTAGTCTTTCCTGAGAGAGGGACATCCCAAAACAACCTCTGAACCTCCACACGCAGAGCCCTCATGAAGCTAGGCTTGTCTAAAACAGTGGCTTTTGCTGGGAGACTAAGAGAATCTCATTTTGGTCCAAACATAGGCCAAGTGGGAACACAGGGCTCAAACTGCTGCCAAACACCCTCCATGCAAACAACCCCCCTCCACTCTTTTGCTATCAGCTCAGTCCATAAGGACTAGAATGGTCAAATTACTGCTCTTGCCTCAGGCGTCTCCTCCTGACCAAATGGCCAGTCTTTTGTCTGTCAAATGTACAGGCAGGCAGGGACAAAGAGCCTCTGGTCTGTGTCATTGTCATGAATGAAGTGTGTTGCATGTTTCCTGCTCGCAATACCTTCTGGATAATGCCCTGAGCCTGCTTTGGTAGGTAGGGCAGGGTATAAATTGAATAAAATAAATAAATAATCCTCTCATTCCTGTAGTTATGTGTTTGTCTAAAATATCTGCATTTTTTACACCTATGCCACACCCATGAAGGTAAACATTACACATCCATCTCTATTGAATGGTCACCCATTCAGGCTCATCCTACCACACATTAAGAAACCTCGACTCCATTGTCTGTACCTGGGAAACTCCAGATCACATTATTGTTCTACAATGGGAATCCCATCAACCCATTGTGAAACTAGTCATGACACTTCAGCATACCCTCAGGATATTTTTGGGGTACAAATATATCCAGTCCCACACAGGTATGGTGTTATTGGGCTGGGCGCACACAAGCCACCACCCCTGATTATAATGCAGACCCCCCTGTGGCCTCGCTGTTCGGGTCCACATACCTCCTACCTAAAACCTCTGGATCTCATCACCTCTTCAAGATAGGTATAGTATTAGCCTGATCTCCCCATCCCCTCTTTCTGTCAGCTAACTTCTTTTGCTCCTCCCTGTATACTTCCAATCCTTGATTTGAATGTAAATATCTAAATTACTACTTTTCTTAATAAAACCCATTTCATTCACAATTTGGACTGGTTATTGACTCAACTAAGGGTCTAAAAGGGACTATCTCTGTAAACACTGATAGCAGGTCCTTGCTTTTACCCCATCCTCTTGTTAGCTCTGCTTTTGCAGCTAATTTCCCCAATTAAACCAAAGGCAAGAATTTATTTATTAAAGCTGTTGAGGGGTAACAATCTGCTAAACTGGATATTGTTGAAGTGGACACTGTGCTTGAACTTTATTGCATTGCTTTTGTGATAGTTATGTTTAGTGCTGCTGTGATTAATGATTGGCAGAAGACTTCAATGTTCATGGTCATGTTTTTGGTATCAGCACAATTATTAGTTATTTCTGGTTGTTTTACAGATGGATTCCTGGAACACTTTATGGAAAGGCATGACAGAAATTTTTAAAATCAGATAATTAATGAATGAGGGGCAAGAAAGATTAGTATGCTATTGCTTCTTGCAGGCAACCTTCCTATCAGGAACTGAAGCATTGTCCAGCTACCACACTGCGTTTTAGGGGCGTGCAGCGGGGGGGATGGGACAGAAACAAAAGTGGTATTTTTTTTGGATCCAGACAAATTGGAACAAAAAAAATACTGTTATTCTCATTGTCACAAAATCAGTATGGTATCTGGATAGGTTTCCCCCCTGTTCCTGATATTTTCAGCTCCATTACTCTGTATGAGGAATATTTCCCGGGGGGCTGGGAAGGTTTTTTAAAGGTACTGGTACCAGACTTGCAGGCAAACCTCCAAATTTCAAGTTAGTTGGACCAAGGAGTCCAATTCTATAGACCCCCGAACAAGGTGCCCCAAGCTGTGCTCCATTGTTTCTTATAGTGGGGTAAAACCCCTGCAAAAATGTAAAACCCAAGAATCTGCCCCCCATTGGAATACTATTGCAAGCTATTATGAACTCTTCTCAACCAGGGAGAATCTGTTCTATCCATTTTGAGATGTTGGCTATCCCTGTTCTGCAATATAAGATGGTATCTTTCACATACATGTTCAAGGATATACTGAAACCAGGGAAAACATGGTTCATTACCTGAACTTTCTAAAGCATAAACCCTTATAGCATGATATACAAACCACTCAATTTCATATAGTACTGCTTTGAATTGAGCTCTTGAATTTAAGTGTTCTGAAGCTTACAGTAGACCTAGCATCTGTAAACTGGCCTCCTACATGGATCAACCACATAGTATGGTAAATCCATATACCAGCAACATGGTTCTCTGAGCATAGAAACCAAGGGCTTCTTGTAAACTGTGGGTAATCCACATAAAAAGCTGAAAAAAAGGTTGACTACATGGAGTCATCACTCCATGTAAGTACTTTGGGGCATCAACTATCGTACCAGTATAACATTTGAATACAGAAGTCAGGATCTAAATGCCTGGATTCAGAGCATTTGTAGTGATAATTTCTCGATGCATACAAAAGGAGCAATATAATCCATACAGGACCCCAAAAAATGTATCTTTGGCATGAATATCTAGTACATAAGACTTTTTAATTGCTTATAAAAATAGATGCTTGATGTGCAGAAGACGTGAGCTAATCATATATATCAGGGGTGGCCAAACTTACTTAACGTAAGAGCCACATAGAATAAACGTCAGATGTCTGAGAGCCGCACGACATGAACAAATATTACACACACATTTTTATTGGAAAATATGCAAATTTACTTTTTATTAGCATTAAATGAGACTGCCAAAATAAAAACAAAAGGGATAAAAACAGATATTGATAATGATATATATTTGTCCAATGATATTTATTTGTCTGAAGATAGAGAGAAAGAGAGAGGTGGAAAAAAAGAATGAAAGGGGGGGGGGAGAGAAACAAAGAAAGCAAATAGATGGGGGAGTGAGGTGGAGGTGGAAAGTAAGAAACTTTAAATCCGTCCTCCAAGCTTCCCTGGCTGGCTTGGCTTGGAGAAGAGATTTAAAGAGACAGATGCCTTCTCCAAGTCAGCTGGTGGCGGGGGTGGGGAGGTTGAGAACAAGTTAAAGTTGCTTTCTTTCTCTGCTTCCCCCCACCTCAAGCCTATCCAGGGAGGGGAACACAGACTGGGGAAGGGAAGACTGAACAGGGAGGCATGCCTCCCCTTTTCTTCCCCAGCCACCCTGCCGGGAGCCACACAATATGTGTGAAAGAGCCACATGTGGCTCCCTAGCCGCAGTTTGGCCACCCCTGATATATATAGATATTATACATAATAATTCTTACATGGCCTGAAACACACTGTGGGATGGGGAGAATACCGCCCTCCCAGTAGCACACTTGATTAACTTTAGTTCCATTGATTTTAGTGGCTTAAAAAGGGCATTCCCTGTTGTAACACTGATGAGGATTGGGTTGAATGGAGAAAACTGCTGAAGAATAAGAGATTTTACTTTACACAGCTTGCTATGCACAACCTTACTGTAGTTTTTTTTAGAAAGCCACACTAAGCTGAGGGTTTTTCCTCCCTTTAGGAGCCTCAAGAAAGATATGTGATTGATCTCTTATCACAGTCAAATGTTTTAGATGGTAGATAGGCTATTTTTGATTGCTTAAATGGAGGCTCACAAACATTGAACAAAATATTTTCTTGGGAAATCATCACTGTTTAAGGTTTGCACTTGAATGAAAAACAACACTACTGGCAATTTCCTACGATGCTCTTATTGCTGCAGAAATAGTGTGTAAGGCATAATCATAAATCTGTACCAATTCCTGCCTGACTCTGCATCAAGGTTATATCTGCTATCTGCAGAAATACTGCTAGGCAAGGGTAAAAAGATAGAGAAGTAAAGAAAAGAAATGACAAACAATTCTGTTTCATTACGTAAACAGCAACACAAGGGGAAAAAATCCTGGGGCTCAAGGACTCTCTGACCATTCTCTCTCCCATTCAGTCATCACTCCAATTGTTCCTATAGCTCACACTTTAGAAGAGTCAGGGGGTTATTCTAGAAGGGGAGTCAGGACAAAGAAGGGAAAGTCACATCTAGCTTCCTTCTTGCTTCCATGAAACACTAGGAAGGATGTAAGCAGGCATCGAGGTAGGCACCTACGTCTAGCCAATGCTAAAGCGATCGGTAATATATTCCCTCTTAGACGTGTTACTTCCCCATGGTGAAAGGCAGGCTCTGAAGGAAAGGCCCTAATGGTCTTAGATTATATTTATTTATTTAAAACAGTTTTATGCTGCCTTTCCACTTAATCAGGGAGCAGAAGTTCGCAAACATAAGAAACATTAAAACATTTAAACAGTTAGAATTATAAAATAATTCCATTAAAACCTGTAACACTGAGAGGCGGGGTCTACAGCACAGCGATGGCGAATGCCTTTTCCAGCTCTCTGAGAAGGTGTGCCGTACAGCAGCGGGGGGGGGGAGAGGTGCCGCTGGATCGGCACCTCCATGGGAGTTCGGGGGGAACTTCCAGGTCATAGGGCTTTTGAGGGTGAGCCTCTTTTCATGCTATCTGCAGGGAGATGGAGGCTCCCATCTGCCCTGACGGTCACTCCCGCTGATTGTGCCTTGATCTACTCAAGCGCAGGAGATCTAGTGGAGGAGCGATCAAGACTGTGGTCAAGATAAAGACCAACAATGAACTGTGAGTTAAGGAGCGAACTGTGAGTTAAAATGGGCAAATTTTCTTCAGAAGAGAAAATCCCCCTCCAAAGGAAAACTTTTTGAGCGATCGGAATTGTGCTGAGAGAGGGACGCCTCTCAGATGCATTTACATAAGCGGAGGAGGGGGGGAGAGAGAAATGATCGTAAACGGATACTTTGAAGCGAACCCCCCTCGAGACTTCTTAAGCGATTGAATTTATAAAAGTGGAGGAGGGGGGAGAGAGACGGTCGTAAACGGACATTTCTGAAATACTTTATTTTTAAGCATACAGGCCTGTTGTGGGAGATATCCATGAGCATTTAAGTGATTAAACAGCGTAAAGCGATTTTCAGAGCCAGGGAGAAAGTGATTTTATATTGAAAATAAAACGTTAAAATGGAGGACACTCAAAAAAAGTTGGCAAAAACAACTCCGAGAAGAAGGGAAGTAGACGTTATTGCACTTATAGTGGAAGCCACCAAGCCGATTCTGGAGCAACTTGTTGGTATTAACCATCAGCTTGCCAAGATAAACCAACAATTTGTGTCCCGGCAGCTCCAGTTGGCAACGATAGCAGAAAAAATGGAACTGAGGGTTTTTAAAGCAAAAGAGATGGACACTAAATTAAACAGCAATTTCAACGAGAAAAGGAGGAAAAATACAAGAGAAACAGGAAAGATTTACAAGAACTTAACTCCTTCCTTGCAAGTGTTCCTAGAAAGTGTCAACCGTGGATGGCTATGAATTATTCCGTGGTTGCTGTTGTTCCACTTTTAGATAGACTTGGGGTGCGGTCACACGGTCCTTTTGATTGGGTTTCACCGCTGTTCCCTCCTGCATTTAAATTTGCTTACCAGATAGGCCAATCCGCCTCCTGCGCCAAAGCGGGCTTAGTCCCGCAATTTTCGCGGTTCTCTGCCGCATTTTCCAGCACTGGCCGGAACGAGTACTTTCCGGGTTTTTCCGCTGCGATTCCCGTATCTAGACTGCATATCGCCATGACCGCTCTTTCTTTCTTTCTTTCTTTCTTTCTTTCTTTCTTTCTTTCTTTCTTTCTTTCTTTCTTTCTTTCTTTCTTTCTTTCTTTCTTTCTTTCTTTCTTGTAATCCTCTTTGAATCTTTGCAAGAAAGTCAGACTATAAATTCAGTCAGTCAGTCTGAAAGTGGATGAACATTTTAACAGATGATATTCTAGCTAAGCAAATTTTATTGTTTTAAAATTTTATTTATTAAAATACTAGTAATAAGGCCTGTTGCAGAAAGAAATGAAACTAGCTCTAGGAAGAGGGCCTGGGAGAGTGCGCCGGCCTGCAGCAGGTGGTGGCTGGAGACCACCTGGGGATAACAAACGATCCCCAGGCAAAAGAGATCACGTTTCCCTGGAGAAAGTGGCTGCTTTGGAAGGTGAACTGTATGGCATTGTACCCTACTGAAGCCCCTCCCGTCCCCAAATCCCACATCCCCTCAAGCTCCACCACCAAATCTCCAAGTATTTCCCAACCTGGAGCTGGCAACCCTAACAGCAACAGAGATCGAAGCACACCAAACTGAAACAGGTGGAGGGGGTGTTCCTGGGGGCAGGTTGTGGCCAATGATCCCTCTAAGCTTTGGAGTTTTGTGAGCAGAAATTCTACTTTGTGAACTACTGGTATTAAAGTTGTGAGTGAGTGATTTGGCTACTGCATAGTTTGATCTGGAGCCATCCTTCCTGAGCTCAGACCAAAATGTGTGAAGTGGAGGCTAAAAAACTGTGAGCTTGCTCACAGTAACTCAGCTTAGAGGGAACACTGGTTGTCGCCTACATGCATCTCTACCTTATTAGCATTTTAGTGAGAGCTCAGAGGTTTAAGTGGCACTTACAGAGTTAACTGGGAGAAGAAAAGAGAAGCACTGAAATCAGGAAATATAGATGCCCGCTGTGAAATGTTTTTCCCCTCCATGGCACTGCAATGACAACATGCTTTATGTTCAAGATGTGCTCACTGCAGAAGCGTGTTATGCATTTGGACGGTGCTTTTTAGTGCTTAATTAGAAACAAAAAACAGCTCACCATATAATCTACTTCCTCCACGGTCTTTGCCCCCCCCCCCGCTCTATTCTGATGGTTGGCTCACTTCAGAAAAGGGCAGGATGGGCAGTTCCTTCATTAATGCAGAGTCACAGGGCTCGCATGAGTGACTTGGTAAAGCAGACAGGAGTTGGCAAAAGCAGTCCCTGCAGCGCTTGAGTGATTTACTCTGGAGTAGTCCACCCATCATCCACAACTTTACCGCAGTGTAAGCGAAAGCAATACCCTCAACGTTTCCCCTTCAATTAGGCATTTGTGGTGCACCGTGGCACATTCATAAACTGTTCTGCTCACCAGGAAATTATGTCTGTGTCTCCCATACTGGAATTGCAGAAGAGCCTCTTGAAATCCCATTTGCATTTCCTTCTAGCACCAGCACTGCTAGCTAAATGTCCAAAGCCTTAAAATATTCAGAGTCTGGAAGTCTATTTTTGCCTTCACCTATGACAATGTAGTGGGACAGGGCAGCTAAGGCTGCATTTGAGGGCGGTGGTGGCGGCTAGCTGGCCATTCACCAAGGGCCACCCGAGAAGGGTTGCCTGCAAGCAAGATGCCTGGCAGGGAATCTCACGTTCCTTGCTGCCTGCCTGCCCGACTCCCTCTCCTCCTGCAGGGGCTGTTTTGGAGCTGCTGGGGAGGGACAAGCCCATGGCCGCCTCCAGCACTGCCCACCCCCCACTGATAGCGGCACTGAGAGCCCAGCCAAGGACGCCGTCGCCACGGCCGCCTGCCTGCCTGGGGGAGACAGCTGGGAAGAGTGCCAGGCCAGGCAGCAGTCCCCGGACCCTCTTCCTTCCACTTTGTCCCACCAGCCCCCTGACCCTCTACCCTCCGCGCCGCGTCCCTGGCCCACCGGGCTCCTTGCCTCAGCTGCGTCCTGCTTGCTTGGGTAGACCTGAGCCAGCATTGCTTCCAAGGATCCAGGAGAGAATTGAAGCTGGGGTTGCGAGGGGGGGAAGAGTGTCCACCTGCTTCCGTGTTTCCCTGACCCAGCCAGGCACCTGTTACCATGGAAACTGAGCGGGGCTGTGGGTCCATCGGGCTATGTCATCGGCAGGGTCAGCGGAGGGGCGTCCAGGCCCGGGAGAAGCCCCGCACCTCCGCCACATTGCTATCAGCTCAACTCAGCCCTTCCCCGTCACTCCAAGCCGCTGGGCTGCTACCTTTGATGCCAGCCATGATGCCTGCCTCCCTCCTGGCTGCCCACTGGCCCTCCCTTCCTCCCCTCAGATTCCTCCTCCTGCTGCTGCTGTGGCCAGGCTGAGCGGAGGTGGCGAGTGCACCGGCAGAGAGGAGCGCACACTGAGGTAGGCCACAGCACTCTCGCTTTGTCTCCCTCGTCCTCCTCCCTCCAGCTGGGGCCTGGCTCTCTGCCAGCCTCGGTTGATCGACTGCCCACAGGAAGGAGGCGTGAGCAGGCCATGGCCGGAGCCTGCCAAGGAAGAAGGCAGTGGCGCAGTCCAGCCCAGCTCAGCCCAGGGCCAGAGGGAGCCATCAGGCCACAGCGAGAGTAGGTGGGCCCATTCTCCTGCCTCCCCACCGTCATTGGGGTATTAGGCAGTAAATACGTGCATGTCTTGCCGCCTCCCCCAGCGGCAGGATTGGCCTTGGCCTGAAGTGTCTGCCAGAGCATCCATCCCATCTGGCGGCTCCCTGCAAACTGAGGGCAAAACGGTGACCAGTGGCTCTGTGAGCGGGACTGAGGCAACGCAGCAAGTGGACACAGACACTGGTGAGTGGCAGTTCAGGCAGCCAATTGATTTTGGTGCACATAGAATGTTGCCATACAAAAATGCTTCATATATAAGGACAGATTTGTACTTCTTCTTTCATTTTGGCTCAAGTTTGAAGTTTCCCTCCAGTCTAAGGAGCCTTTTTTCAACTTAAGTACCTCTTCTGTTGGAAGAAGAGCCAATTAAGTTGGAGAAAGTCTACTTAGAGGATGACTTGCTCTACCCCAATGAATTGGAAGTGGTGAAAGGGAGGTTTCTTTCTTATGTTTGACTTTCCCAAATGAATTTAAATCTGAAAGAAGTGGGCCTCATTCTTTCAGAGCAAACACAGTAGCAATTTTTAACTCTTGCCAGTCACTTTGTTGCCCAGTGCACTGTATATCAGTTCCTCCCAAAGACTCCCTTCCTTGCATCTGACATATGTTGAAAAGAAGCCATGAGACCACCTCCTGAGATATACTAGGGCTATAATGAATTCACCACCCCCTTGGGGCACCAGGTCTCCCACTATACTGGGTTGCCTTCAGCCCCACATCACTGGTTGCCTTCTGCTACCTGGTATAGCATTGAGATAAAATGGGGGGAGTGCCCTGCAACATCACTTCCTGTCTTCTAACTGGAAGTGACATAATGTATTATTGTGAGGGTCTAGAAACACTATGGTTTTACTAGTTACATGACAGCAAGTGATGCTGTGCAACACTTGCCCTGCTCCCCAAAGCCTACCACAGCTCAGTGTACCCCGTGACTACTTTTTTTGTAGTTTCACTGGAGTACATTTATGTTCATGTGATGAATTACCTTGATTAATGACTTCTGAAAAGTTAAACAATAGGGCAACATCTAAACTGGCAACTTTTCAGGGCTGCTTCTCACATTGCTTAAAAATATATATGTACATTATTGGGAAGTATATAATGCCTTAAAATATATGATCATGCAAAAAGGGAAATAAACCAGGCTAATACAAAAACATGTCAAAAAGGAGATATACAGCCTTGCCTGAGACATCTTATTTATGTGCATTTGTCATTCATGTTACATTTTCATGTACCTTAAGTTGCATTTATATGCCACATTTCAAGTATATGTTCAAAGTGTCTTAGAACAATAAGCATTTCTTAATAATGGGTATGCCTCCCATGAGTATGTCTTGTCTTTAAATGCCACGAGGAAGCATAAGTTAGACAGCTTAAAATAACTGAAAATAATGTTGTAGTACAAAATGACTTAATGTATGTGTGTACATTATTTCAAGGAATCTAATAATATATATGGATTTCACATGGAGGAATCTATAAGATGCAATATTGTTTACAGTTTCAGATTATTTTAAAATAACTTGAGTTCTTGGGGAAAAACATTCTAAATGCAAATACTAATTAAAAAAAATACATACATTTGCTTTCGGCAGCCAAATTTTTTATTGCCTCGCTTTGGAAGGTGTCTTTGGCTGCGGTCACACGGAACATTAGCCATGCGAGTCAGACGGAAGACATGCGGGTTTTCCGGGCGCGATCTCACCGGCACATCTGGGAAGTGTAGCACTCCCGTGGCTCAAACGAGGCTTCCTGCCGAAACCACGCGGCAAAAAACTAGTACCTCCGAGGTACTAGTTTCCGGAAACCGCGGGGCAAGGGCGGGCGTCTGATCGCGTTTCCGGTGGCATCCGGCGCCCGCCCATGTTCCCTGGCGAAAAAGTTTTTTTTTTCTTCTAGTCTTTGTGGATGCGCAAAAGCACACAACGGAGCATGCGCAATCATGGTGGAAACAAAAAAAACCCTTCCAGTTTGCCGCACCGCGCACTTCGTTTTTGCGCGCGGGATTGTTCTGCGATCGGCACCTCTCCTTTCCCACGGAACCTCCACAGTACCTCCACGGGAGGTCTGATCAGGTAACCGCGCCTTAGTTTGCCCCGGGGCAAACTGCCACACTTCCCCCCCGCGGTTTCCTGCCCGTGTGACCGGGACCTTTGTCTCCTACCCGGGAATTGTGGTATAAAAAGATTTGGGAGCAATATGTGCAAGCTAAGATTGCCTTAAATATTATGAGTCCACCCTCCCCTAAAGTTGTAACTACTTTTGAGAACATCTGGTGACCCATATTAACCCTTTTATCATGTTATAAGGAAATTCCAAGGAATCTGTACACTAGCTTTGTTTAGAATGTGTTGTTTTATTTAAAAGTGCAGTTACTGAATGTAACTATTGAAACCCTATATGGAATATTATAGTAAGACTTTTTTGGGGGGGCGGGGAATACATACATAGCAGAAAAGCCAAACAAACATGAATAACAGAAATGGAATTCTAAGTTTCTGCTGTCAGTTTGTTTGTAATTCATCCAGGTGTTCAAAAAATATCTCCAGGGTCCAGTATACACATTAAAAGTATGGCATGCATTGCTGTGTGGGGCACATTTAACACTATAATGTCAGCATTTAACAATGAACTTGCTTGCTGTTGCCAAATTTTCTTCAATTAGAGAAAGGCACTGTACTATCTGGTCACCAGTTGGCAGACACAGTTGGCACTGCAGATGGACCTGGCTCCCAGATGCAGATTCTGGAGAAAATAAAATCTGCAAAGAAGAACTCCCAGATGATACAAGCTTAGTGCAGTTCCTAATGGCTTAGCCAGAAGGATGCTTCCTTTTGGCACAGGTTCGCATGGACTAGAGAGATGCAGTCTGGAGACCACCTGAGTCCCCATTTGGAAATTCATCTCTTATAATATGAATAATACACAGTTGAATCAGGTACTCTGATTCTATACTCTGCAGTCACAGACATAACATTTAACATAAACTTCATAAATGGACAGGTGTTAATGCCTGACTGGAATAACATTTATTCACAATGTTACATGATCACTTTTAATTATGGATGCTTCCCTTTGTCAGAGGAAATCCGCATACCTTGTTACCCAATTTTAATATTAGAGATATTATAGACTGCACTAATAAGCCAGTTTGGTGTAGTGGTTAAGTGTACGGACTCTAATCTGGGAGAACCAGGTTTGATTCCCCACTCCTCCACTTGCACCTCCTGGATGATCTTGGGCAAGCCATAGTTCTGATAAGAGCTGTTCTTGAAAAAGAGCAGTTTCTGTCAGAGCTCTCTCAGCCCCACCTACCTCACAGGGTGTCTGTTGTGGGGAGGGGAAGCGAAAGGAGTTTGTAAGCTGCTCTGAGACTCCTTTGAGTAGTGAAGGGTGGGGTATAAATCCAATCTCTTCTCTTCTTCTTCTGATCAGACCTTATTTTGTGCTGGTGGAACAAAGGTAAGGACGCTGAGTTGCAGACTGGAAGGTTGGTAGCTCGGCAGTTCGAGACTCTAGTGCTGTGTGACGGAGTGAGCTCCCATCTCTGCCCCAGCTCCTGCCAACCTAGCAGTTCGAAAGCAAGAAATTGCAAGTAGATAAATAGATACCACTTTGGTGGGAAGTTAACAGCGTTCTGTGCACCTTGGCGTTTAGTCATAAGAACATAAGAGATGCCAATGTTGGATCAGGCCAAAGGCCCATCCAGTCCAACACTCTGTGTCACACAGTGGCCAGAAATACCAGTGCCATCAGGAGGTCCACCAGTGGGGCCAGGACATTAGAAGCCCTCCCACTGTTGACACACACCCCAGCACCAAGAAGGCGGAGCATCACTTGCCCTGGAGCCCCTATCTATACCTTGTGGCTAATAGCCACTGATGGACCTCTGCTCCATATCTATATACTAATACTGAACTGGCCCCGTGCGTGCGTATATCTAAATCCGCGCTCCGGGGCCACCTGGGGGGCAGGGAGAGGTTTGTGCACACGTGGGGCGGTCCCCACGTGTGCACAAAAATAGAAAAAAACCCCAAAAATATTGGGGGGATATTTAAATCCCCCCAAAACTGACAATAGCGTTTCCTGCGCATGCGCAGGAAACGCTCTGCTGCCAGCGTCGCCGCCACCGCTGCTGGGCGGGGGGGAGCAACCGGGCTCGCCGCCGGCCTCGCTTGGGAAGGGGGGGAAGCAGCCGGCCTTGCTGCCGGCCTCGCCACCTCAGAGCCAGCCGGCCGGGGCAGGGGAGCAGCCGGCCTCGCTTGGGAGGGGAGGGAGCAGCCGGGCTCGCCGCCGCCTCAGAGCCAGCCAGCCAGCCATCCGGGGAGAAGGCGGGTGCGGGCGGCCGCGAGTCCCGGGCAGCTGCAAGTCGCTGGCCCTCGCTTGGGGGGGGGAAGGAGTGGGGTGGTGGTGGAGGACACGGAGGAACTGGCAGGATGGGGGGCGGGAGAGCTTACCTGCTCCTGCTGGTTCCTCCTCCGTCAGCTCAGTTTGAAGCTCCCCCGCCTCCCCGCGAGTTTCACGGGTCTTCTTTCTTGTACTTATCTAATTCCCTTTTGAAGCCATCCATGCTTGTAGCCGCCACCACTTCCTGTGGCAGTGAATTCCATGTGTTAATCACTCTTTGGGTGAAGAAGTACTTCCTTTTATCCGTTCTAACCCGACCAGTCATGCCGGTCACATGACCACGGAGAAGTCTTCGAACAGTGCTGGCTCTTTGGCTTGGAAACGGAGATAAGCACCAACCCCTAGAGTTAGATTTGACTGGCTTTCGAGCAAGGGAAACCTTTACCTTTACTATGCACTAGTATAGTGTATCAGCACCTTTTTCGCCTACATTAAGAGGGCTGCAGTCCAGATGCCATCAGAGAAGACAGCAGGGAAACTGATAAACTCTGTTACACATGCTGATATCATCAGTGGGTGCAATGCAGGGATGAAGGGCCCAGGAAAGGATGGAGAAAGCCAAGCTGTGGCTGCCAAGCAATCAGCTCAGGCCCCAAAAGAAAAGACAGACCAAACTGCACTGCCTGAGCAATTGGCTTACCCATGGCAAAAAGAATGAGCCAAGCCATGCCTGATCTACTATTGCAGGCCCTGGCTCAAAGGCAACTAACTCTAGGAACGACATGTTAGATTGAATGTGTGGCAGCTCTAGGAATTGTGTTAGAAACAATTTAATTTAAAATAAATATATACAGTGGAGAACTTGCTGAGGAATGTATATGAATGCTGTCAGTTTGTTTGGTGAGTATCTGAGGAGTGACACCTAGGACACTCTTGTTCAGTTTGTCTAACCACATTGCCACAATTCCTTGCATATTCACATTTATAACAGTTTTCTTATTTTTACTGTTCCCCTAATGAAATTACCCTAGGAGATTTTTCTTGAAAAGTGAAAGCCATATATAGTATGTATTAAACAAACTATAGAAAGACAAAGAAAAACCAACCTCTTGACGATGGTCTAGCTACTCATACTTTCTGTTTTGAATAAATAATATACTGTCTTGATGCGGCCGTTTTTACTATGTTTGGCAGGTATGCTTCTGTGTGTCTGCTTCATCAGAACAATTAACATCTGAGGCCTTAGGAAATTATTTTCAACAGATAAAACAATCATGCCAAGTCCTAATAAAAGCTCTCCACTGTTCCACATCTGCACAAATTGCCTTGCATTTGAGATGATTTTTATGTACATTTAATCACTAAAGATTAATTAGGTGGCATACACAAGCCAACAAAATACTGAAGAGCTAACTTCACTTAAAGTGCACATGCAGCTAACTTGTGTTTTTTAAGAACGATTTTAATTAAAACTACTGAAAAAATCACCCAGCTGAAAATATTAGGAGCTTTGGGATGGGCTTAGCATAGCTAATTAATTGTATATTTAATCAAAACAGCCTTTGGCTGTAATTAATAATCTATTTTGTTCTGGTAATAAATATAGTAGTTCAGTGAAACAGAATATGTAATTTGCAGAATGCCAGATGTACAGACTAGGGATGTGCAATTTTTTGAATTCAGTATTTTTTTTATTCAGGTCTATTGGACCCCAAAAAAATCAGCATTTCTGAAAAAATCCAAAAAATTTCAGGTCCAATAGACCTGAGAAGAAAAATGACGAATTAAAAAAGAATCCAGCCCAATCCTGGGGCTAGTGTGGCTTCTCCCGTAGCCTGGTTTAAACTGCTGCAGGAGAAGCCAGCTACTGAATCTGCCTGCCTCAGGAAAATCGTTCCTCGAGGCACACAGCTCCTGGCTGGGACAGCTTCTCCTGCCGCCTGGTTTAAACTGAGAAGCCAGGACCAAGCTGAGCTGGTGGGAACAGTCTGCTCCCCCAGGCAGAGCCAATCCTGATCCTCAGGCTGTCTTCTGTAGTCCCTTTTAAACCCTAAAGGGACTGCAATAGAAGCACGACAAACAGCTGAGGGGTTCTCCTCTGTTTTCAGATCTACTGGCAATTCCTGAATATATCCAGGATTTTGGGGGGATTTTTTTCCCCCCAAGAATACCCAGGTTTATTTGGGATGCCAAAATATACCCCAAAAATACTGGTAAGGTGTTTTTCAGGTATATTTTCAGTGTGGGTAGATCCAAATGCACACCCCTAGTACAAACTATTAATGCTAAAAAGAGATTAGGCAGCTCCAAGCTCTGAAGTTAAGATTGTTTCACTTTTAAATAATTAACAGCATTTTAGAATTCAGTTCTAAATATCCTATTGGAACAGCAGCCTTTCGATAGATTCTTCCCAGTGTTCTCATAAGACCTAGGGAGTCAATCAACACACTCTTTCTCACAGACCAATCCTTAAGGACTCCCTCATAATTTAATGTTCATTTTGTTTTAGTCGCACAAGTTTGCTTTATTCAGTTTCAAGTGGAACACCAATCACATTCCTATCAGACCAACTTGAACAGTCCTACCAGCAGGATAAAATACCAGTTCTGAGAAAACAATGCAACAGCTTAATAAAATAGTCACACATTCTGATAATGTGCTATGACAAAACAACTAATGACTCCTTCATAACAAATGGCAGCCATTTGAGGGGAAAACTCTTTGTTTTCCCCTCAAATGGCGTGGCCCCGCCCAGTGTGTGACGTCACTTCCGGTGATGCTCCGGCGGCGCGCACAAAGCGCATGTGCGCACACGTTCCCGACCGGCTCCTGGAGCAGCAGGACGCTCCCCCGCCGGTAGGATTTTTAAATTTGGCAACCCTATAACAGACTACACAACCCATGTAGCATGAACCCACTTTTCAGTATGCTTCAAGGCTCATGTGAAATTGCTCTTATTCAGATTTAAGAATCTAAAAACTAATGATCCTAGCATTCACTAATCATAAGGGTTTTTTTCAGACAAAAAAGTCACTTATCTTTTACAAGTAACAATTGGTTCCAGGTTATCTATGGCTGCACTTCCTTATGCCTTTCCAGGGACAAGCTCAATCAGCACTACTGTACTCTCTCCAGTTGTTTTCCCTTCCTGACTCCTTTCCACTCACCCCCATATGAACCAAAAAAGCAGAGCAAAAGCAGCATGCAAAAGTAATGAAATATTTCTGTAATGACTGCAAGCTTGAGTCTTGCCTTATTCAGTTAATTCCCCTCTCTCTTTGCCCCATTGAATTATGTATGTACTTAAGCTAGAGTTGACAGTAAGTCATGGAAAAGGTTTTTCTCTTGCTTTTCCTCAAAAAAAAAAGCAACAGATTTTTTACTACTTACTTTTATGTATTTTTGCCACTTGATTGTTCTGCAATTAATTCAAATTAATCTGAATGTAAATTAAAAGAAAATGAATACTAAAGTATTTGGATGCATCACTCTACTAGAACAGCTTGGTTTGCCATCATCTGGGGAGTGGTAGGCAAGCTTTTGCTTTCAGGTTCCAGGCCCCACAGGGCCTCTTCACTCTAGTAGAAGCAAGGAGTGGAAAGTGATGTTGTATAGTGAAATACAGCATCATAACATCATTTTTAGTTTATACCAAGAAATGATGACACAACACTCTAGGAGTTCGTACATCTCTATGGTAAAAACCACAGAAATGAGTGAATTCCTAAAGAATTATGATGGCATTTCCAGGCAGGAACTGGAAGTGAAGTCACAATGTCACTTCCCATCCCACAAAGGCTCAGACTCGTTACCAGAGTTAAGTTGGGAACTTTAACATAAACACCCTAATATATGAAGAAACTCGGCTGCATTGCTTGTTCAATTGACTTAAAAACTCACCATATATTTGCCTAAATTTTAAAGAAAATATCACTGCTAAACCCACAAGAAATATTTTAACATTTTGATCCCCATTTATTTTAAAATGTCTAATAATAATATGTCTTATCACATTCTTGATATAGTTATACTTGAAACCAATCACATACTGATTGGCTGGTAAAAAGATATTGATGAGTACCTATTTATTTGTAATTATTTCAATGCAGATTAATGCTTAATATTATCTATCCATATCTATATCTACATAGACTCTAGGGTTGCCAAGTGTATCTTCGCCGGGAGCGAGGGGCTCCCGGCTGGCATCATGTGCGCGCGCGCCGCACGCACGTCACCCAGAAGTGATGGGAGGATGCCAGGCACGCTGGGGCGAGGCCACAGCCATACAAGGGAAAACCATAGAGTTTTCCTTTGTATGGCGGTGGCCCCGCCCCCAGCATGCCCGGCGTGCCCATGTCACTTCCTGGTGACGCGCACGTGGGGGTGGGGTTCCCCCTGGGGCCCGATTCCGCGGTGGCGGAAATCAGCCTCCAAAACGGGGGTTTACCTGCCACCCGCCCCCACTTGGCAGCCCTAATAGATTCAGGTGGGTAGCCGCATTGGTCTGAAGCAACAGAACAAAGTGGGAGTCTAGTGGCACCTTTAAGATGAATAAAGTTCAATTCTGGGTATAAGATTTTGTGTGCACGCACACTTCTTCAGATACATTGAAACAGTCTTCCTCAAGCCTTTCATATAGGCAGAGAGAGGGTGTGGGGGTTAGTTGCCAGGAAGGTCTAGTTAGAGTTAAGATGCATACGTAACTGGGCGATAAGTATAGCTGAGATTGGATTAAAGCACTTGGTAAGACCCGTGAATGGCAGCAAATTAGCATACAGATACAAGAGTTAACAAACAACTGTGAAAACTAAGTTTTAGTCCAGTGGCACCTCCAAGACCAACAAAGTCCAACGGAGAGACTTAGCATGTGTGGATGTACACTTCAGATACACTGAAACAGATTTCTTCAAGTGTTACATAGAGGTGGGGGGAGGGTTAGTTGCCAGGAAGGGCTAATTAGAGTCAAGATGCCTAAGTACAGCTAAGATTGGAATAATGCAGTTGGTAAGGTCTGTATATTCACAGTGCGCACTCAAAGCAGACGAGGTTCATAAGGTAGTAGGCAGTCCTCCAGGTATGTTGGTTCCAAACCATACAGGACTTTTATGGTCAGCAGCCCAGCACCAGCATCTTGAAGTGTGCCGGAAGCAAATTGGGAGCCAGTATACATGGGCCAAGACCAAAGTAATACAGACCTTATGACCCATTGCGGTCAACATACCAGCTGTAGCATTCTAAACCAACTCAATTTTCCAAACACTTTTCAAGGGCAGTCCCACATAGAGTACATTGCAGTAATCTAATCTATGTTTAACCAGGGCATGCATCACAGTGGCTAGATCTCTTCTGCCCATATGCACGTACAGCAGGAATCTTTTAAATGGAAAATCAGCAGAGAAATGTCACCAAGATAGCATTTTACAAACTTCCTAGAAGTGCACCAAGAATAATATGTGAAAATAGCTACTAGGATGTTCATAAAACACCCTCATCTGCTTCCCTCTTAAACTGGTCAAGATGATCCAAATCCATCTTGTCAAGAGGCTAGAAGCTTATTTTTCCTCCCCTTTACTTTGTGAGAGAATCTGTGAACCTATTGTGAAATGGGTAATTTTCTGTGTCAGACACCCTCAGCAGCCTTTCTAGTAAAGTGTCAAAGCTGTTGGAAATCTTTCTTGACCTTGATGGGTACAAACATGGGCAATAACCTGTCTGTATCAAATGCAGACCATAGATGTGTGATTTACAATTTCCTTTCACAGGCAGTCCTCCTGGTTCTGAATGGCTGCCTTTACTCTTTCTCTCATTGGCTCTAAAGGCACCAATACTAGACAATCCAGCCTCTGGGACTGCATCCATGGGTAATCTATAAATATACCTCTCATATCAGAAGAAAGAAACAAGAATCATGAAACGAGAGCATGAAAAGAGAGGGAAAATTGGGTATAGAGCTTCTTCTGCTTCCTTATTAGTAACTGTCTTGAAAAATACTCTTAGAACAAAGAGCTATAGCAACCCTGCCTAAATCTGGCAACTGGCTGTATAGAAATACTTCTGATCTCTATTTGGATCTTCCTTTGCCATTTTATAAGCTTTCTGCCTTCTAGCTTTTTGAAATGCCAAATACATTTCTGATTTCCTTTTATAATAGTAAAGGTAAAGGTTTCCCTTGCTCAGAAGCCAGTCGAATCCAACTCTAGGGATACAGTGCTCATCTCTGTTTCCAAGCCGAAGAGCCAGCACTGTCCAAAGACATTTCTGTGGTCATGGGGTTGGCATGACTAGATGCCGAGGCACACGGAATGCTGTTACCTTCCCACCGAAGTGGTACCTATTTATTTACTTGCAATTTCTTGCTTTTGAACGGCTAAATTGGCAGGAGCTGGGGCCAGAGATGGGAGCTCACTCCGTCATGCGGCACTCGGGTCTCAAACTGCTGAACTACTGACCTTCCGGTATGCAGTTCAGCGTCTTAACCACTTGAGCCACTGCAGCCCTTTTATAATACACATATTTAAATATATAAATACGAATTAAGTCTGTATATTTACAATCCTGCCTACTCATAAACCAGCATAGTTATGCTACCCAACTATGTTCCCTGGTAACAGTCAAGAGGAGTCAGAATAGAGTGTTTTAGTCACCTAGAAGCAATTGGTTGTAGCTGGTGACAGCTGAAAATGGGTTCTTATATGGTTTTAGGAAAAGTGCCAGGCTAGGAGCTCAGGAAAAACACTCTGCACATTCTCTGTAGCTTAACGATCAAACTCCCTTCTCACTACATTATTAACAAGCACTTAAAATGAGGAGAATGTACACAAAAACAATTTAAAACCTATTGACAGATCCCTTGCTTTGTAACCCTTTCTCAAGCATGCCACTTTAAGTATATGGTATTCCTTACAAAGGATATTCCTCTACACACATACACACACACCTATAAAATGTAGGAGCTATAAATACAGCCTTTTAAAATCCAAAACCATCAAACTGTATTCTTCAAAACTGAACTAAGTCCAACGAGTTCCTCAAATACATGGCTGCTATCTTGTCTACCATCCCTAAACATCAGTGTATAATAGGATAGAAGTGAATACTTTAAAGTTCCAGTTCTGTGGTCAAAGCTGTGTTCATAGACCTAAGTAGAATAGATACAATTTTAAAAAGCAGTTGCTCATTGTTAGAATACCTCGAGATTTCTCATGTGCATTCTACATCTTTTGCTAGTCTGCAAGCACTGGGATGGTTATATTTCCATACGTCGTCATTACCACCAGAGTAAAGATAACAGCAATAATAGTTATTAAGTAGTCAAATGATACAAGAGCATTTAGACTATAGTATTCTGGCCTTATATTTTTGGCCAGCTATTTTAATTACTGATTGGTAACAGAAGTGGCAGAGAGGACAACATCATATGACCATGACAACAAGGTCTCAAGACAGACAGAAAACAAATATATAGTGAAGGGCAAATGTATGCACAGTACATGGCTTTTGAATCAAACTACAACTAACACAGCTATACTGGATTGTCTGATTTGAGGGGGCACCCAAAGCTGAAGGCTGATGCTTTAATGACAAATTTCAAAAAGCTCTTTCAGAGATAAAAAGAATCAACAGTAATAATGTTATAATTTCCATATTTTGTTTGGCATTTTGAGAAATCTATTAACCATTCATTACGCAACCACTTGCTGACATCTTATACACTCAAATACGTTTTCCTTGTTACACGATCCAGATAGCCCAAAGTTAAGCAATGAAAACTGAAGCAGTCAAATGATTTTTTTAAAGCAGAGGGAACAAAACGTCATCCATCAATTCTATGCATTTTGTCCCTAAGCCTTTAAGTTGAAACCTATGCAGGGCCGGCTCTCTCACTAGGCCAGCTAGTGACTGGCCTAGGGCGCAGCTCCATCCAGGGTGCCAACTGCCCTGCTGCCACCCTCCCCAAAAGCCCCCACCATCCCTGCCCAAAGCCGCTGCCTGTTAGTCTAGCTCGCTGCCACGGTGCACATGCTGCTCGCCGTGCGCCCGTCCTGCCCACCCTAACTCACGCAAAGCATGCCCATTCACCGATTTGCCCCCGCCGCCCTCTAAGCCAGCCAGCGTGATTCCCACAGTCGCACTCGCCGACGCCGGCGGCAGCCCCAGCCAGCCACTAGCCAGCCCAGCCCACAGGGAAGGTAAGTTCACGAGCTGGCCCTGGGGGGTGGGTGGCGGGGGTGGCGGCAGCAGTGGGGATGGTCGAGGGGGATGGTCAAGGGGCGAGGGCAGCAGCG
>NW_015163613.1:397776-399134 GCF_001447785.1 Gekko japonicus | reverse complement strand
GAAGGGCCCCAGGGATCTCCATCCTGCATCCTTCACTCTCATCGCCCCCCCCCCCCGCTATGGCAGCATAGCTTACTTGCCTTCCAGTCGCTTCCTACCAAGTTGGGGGGGGAGGAAGGGCCCCAGGGATCTCCATCCTGCATCCTTCACTCTCATCGCCCCCCCCTGCTATGGCAGCATAGCTTACTTGCAGCCCCTCTGCACACATAACTTCTCCAAGTCTCTGGAGGTGTGTATACATTTGGGTTTACAGGCTTGTGGTGATGCTTATTTTATACATGGCTGAGATTATAAGTGATTAGAAGCTTGATGGTTTACAGGCTTGTGGTAGTACATCTGTGATGCTTATTTTATACATGGCTGAGATTATAAGTGATGATACTTGGCAAGAGTCTGTGTTTGAGCATGATGCCAGTTAGATTCAGTGAGTGACTGGCTTGGGTTAGCTGGAACTGGGAGGATACTGCTCACCCTCTCTTTATATTTCATTGTATCTGAAGAAGAGTGTTTGTGCACAAAACAGCTCATGTGTTGATCTTAAAGGTGACACTGGACTCAAGCCAGGATTTACTGTTTGCTGAGAAGAGTGTATTGTAGATAGTGTTTCAGATTTTGTTGCACCAAACTATATGATGCACTTTCCCTGGTTCTGTATGCTGCTCAAATAAACCACTATACTCTGGGAGTCTCTTCATTATTAGGTCTGTGAGCTCCCAGGTTCACAGCCGAGCTGTCAAGGTCACTTGCCTGAGCTAAAAGATAAGAGAGTGAGTGAGAAGTGAAACCCAACATTCCAGAGACATGAAGGAAGCATCCTTGACTCTCATGCCCCCCCCCTTGCTATGGCAGCATAGCTTACTTGCCCCTCTGCACACATTACTTTTCTAATGGAGCAAAGAGAAAGTCTCTGGAGGTGTGTAAACATTTGGGTTTTTAATAGTTTTGCAATTAGTAGCTTGATGGTTTACAGGCATCCTTACAACATGTGGCTATGCCATAAAATAGATCTGCACAACTTGCGACCACATTCAGCCTACTAGCTGTAATTTACAGCCTGTAAATGCTGGTTCAGTGGGATACAGCAGCTTACAATCCAGCTGGGACAGAGAGGCCTATGACAGAACTGCTCTGACAGAACTGTGACTGGCCCAAGGCCACCCAGTTTTCATCTTTGCTGATCTATAAGTAATTTTATAAATTTGATCATTTTTCTAGGGAGTTATGGCTGATAAAAGAAAACCATCTGGAGCTCAGTTCCGCAAACAAAAGGCAAAAAGAGCCAAGGAGCAGGCCAAGCAAGAGGTATTCCTCCGGAAAGACTTTTCCACGGAAAAAACAAGTAAAGAACAAGAACATGA
>NW_015163613.1:396568-396816 GCF_001447785.1 Gekko japonicus | reverse complement strand
CCGAACATGTGCACAGAGTTAAGGATGAAGAGACCATGGTTCACTACCTAGGACAAAACATCCAAAATGAGCTTCTAGAGCTTCTAGCAAGTGCTATAAAGCGGAATATTTTAGCACGTGTAAAATCAGCCCAATACTACTCAATTATTCTGGACTGCACACCTGATGTTAGTCATACTGAACAAATGACTATGATTGTATGTTGTGTCAGTGTAATCAAACCACCAGATACTGAGATGTCTGAGGCT
>NW_015163613.1:328002-396334 GCF_001447785.1 Gekko japonicus | reverse complement strand
TGAGTCAAACCAGATGGGAGAGTCGGATTGATGCTTTGAGACCACTGAGATATCATCTTGGTAGTATATATGATGCTTTGATGGAGATCTTTAATGACCCCAACCTACAGAAATCATCCACAAGTGATTCTAGAGTTGAAGCTAAGGGTCTTGCTGATGCAATTAGTAAGTTCAAGTTTGTGGTATCACTTGTTACATCTTTGAGACCACTGAGATATCATCTTGGTAGTATATATGATGCTTTGATGGAGATCTTTAATGACCCCAACCTACAGAAATCATCCACAAGTGATTCTAGAGTTGAAGCTAAGGGTCTTGCTGATGCAATTAGTAAGTTCAAGTTTGTGGTATCACTTGTTACATGGTACAACATCCTTTCTGAAATTAATGTCACAAGCAAGGTACTACAAAATAAGGAAACTGATTTAAATTTAGCTACAAGCCAATTAGAAGTAACCACCCCTCTGCACACATTACTTTTCTAATAGAGCAAAGAGAAAGTCTCTGGAGGTGTGTAAACATTTGGGTTTTTAATAGTTTTGCAATTAGTAGCTTGATGAGACAGAACAAAGACAAAGGAGAAAGAAAAAGCAGTTTGATTATGAGGCTCCAGAAGAGGCACCACAAGACCCAAAGCAAAAATTCAAAGTGAATTTCTATTTTGCTGTCTTAGATGTGGCCATACAATCAGTTGAAGAGAGATTCCAACAACTACAACACTATAATTCCCTCTTTGGCTTCCTTTATGATATATACAGTCTTAACCAAAAATGCCCAGATGTACAGAAGGTCTGCGCGAATTTGGAACAAGCATTGATGCACAATGGAAACAAAGATATTGAAGCAAAAGCTCTGTGTAGTGAACTGGAATCAGTAGCTTGAAGACTTCCAAAGTCTATGCCACCACGTACTTCAACAAAAGCTCCAAGATAGTGTGCCTAATGTTTCTATTGCTCTAAGAATCCTTCTTACGCTTCCAGTGTCAGTGGCAAGTGGTGAACGCAGTTTCTCAAAACTCAAACTTATAAAAACACACATACGCTCAACAATGCTGCAAAAGGGTTTGGCAACTATCTCAAGTGAACATGCTGAAGCATCAGTGCTTGACCTGAGGGAATTGGTGACAACATTTGCTAAAGAAAAGGCACTTAAAATCAGAATATGATGTGCCTGAAATGGAAACACTAAAGATACTTAAATTTCAACATCACAATGAACAGGATTTTTCAAAATCCTTTGTGATTTGTGTTTTAAAAAATAATAATAGCAATTTCAAATTTTGTGTTTTTCATTCTTCCTAAAATGCATTTATATTTGAAAATTGGTGGGGGCGCCAGAAGGTATCCTTGGCTAGTGTTCAAAAAAGGCTGGAGCCGGCCCTGAACCTATGCCTAGATGCATTAGCCTTCTGAACTTTCTAAGAAAGTGTCATATTTAGAGTACTGTCTCTACTGAAGTAATTTGACATGGCAAAATCTGAAGACATCTCACTTGCTTTAAGAACCTGAAAGTTTAAATGGGTACACATTATGGTGCCCAATGTTAAAATAAATAAATATACAACATCAATATTATAAATTAGTTTAATTTATTACAAATTAGTATAAAAACAATTATAGGCCCCAAAACAGACGCATTTCAATCAACTGGTCTTCTTCAGTGGTCAAGCATAAATGTTGCACATAGGCTCAATTATTGCAATACTAATATTTGTCAATATAGGACCAAGTGAAAATTATGTTCTGATAAATATCAGTGACACAAGGCAAGGATGTACTGTATAAGCCTCATGTGGCATCACCTTGTGCCCAAATCAGGTACATATAACCAAAATGGTATTTCAGTTGTGTACCCTCCTATTTTAGTCCAGGAGATTCAATTCCAAAAGCAAATATGAAACCAGTGTAACAATTAGTATGCAATGCCAATAAATTCCACTTGCTTCCTTCTTCTGAGACACAGATAACATGTGCCTTTTTCTTTCCTTTTAATAGGCTGAACTGCTTTGTTGTTCTTCAGCAGTAACTGAAAATAAATGATGAATTGTGTGTGAGCTTTCTCATCTAGCCTTTATTTTAGGAAATGCTCTTTTATGAAAGGGAAAAAAATCCTTATGATAGCCTAAAACTTACGGCAAATGTAAACACAGGGATGGATCCTAGGGAATATTTCCACGTTTGTAGCAGTCCTTGTGCAAGCAAAATAGCTAAAATAAGTCCTCCTGTCAACCTGTACTAAGTAAAGGTACTTCTAATTTGACTAACTTTTCTGATACAATCTCAAAAACAAATGAAATATCATCACACAAACCATCTGTGGCACATTCCATCCCTCCATATGCACATTTTAAAAAATATCTAATTGAAGCATTTGTGTTGCTTCAGCCCTTGTTTTATCGCTTGCACAAGCAGAACTGCACTGGACCCAAGCAACATGTAACAGAAATAACAGATTCAGGGCTCTTTTTGTAGCAGGAACTCCTTTGCATATTAGGTGACACACCACTAATGTAGTCAATCCTCCAAGAGCTTACAGACAGGGCCAGGCCGAGGTTTTTTTGTGCCCTAGGCATGGCTACCTTCTGGCACCTCCCCCCCTGTGTGTGCCCAATTACGGGGTTGCCAACCTCCAGGCAGGGCCTGGAGAGAAGGAAGTCCCCAATCTGCTGCAACTGGTGGCGGGCTCTTGGCCTCTGCTGCTGGCAGCCGGCCCAAGTACCCATCCAGGCAGCTTGAGGGGAGCCGCTGGGACTGTCCTTACTTGGGTCCGGAGAGGCTGGAATGTGCTCCCCGAGCAGCGCCGGGCTTCTCCTCCGCTCCGCCGGAACTCCACACGACTGGATCCTCCTCCAGGCCTGGTCGGCAGGCCTGGGGAGCCACGCGCGCCGCTCTCTTCTCTTCCCTTCCTTGTGGTGCCCGGCGCCCGGGGTCGAGGCGGAGAGCGAGGCAGACGGAGGGGTGGCGCGTCAGCCGGGGAGGGTGGCCGGGCGGCTTGGGGAACTCCACGTGACTGGATCCCCCTCCTCTCCCAATGGCTGGTCAGCAGGCCCCGGCAGCCATGCGTGCCGCTCTCTTCCCTTCCCTGTGCCGCCCGGCGCCGAGGGGCCCAGGAGGCAGAGAGTGAGGTGGGAGGAGGGGTGGTGTGTCGACGGGGGAGGGTGGCTGGGCGGCTGCAAAGGGCAGCCTTGTCTGCGCAGACTGGCAGCGACTCCTCGAGTCCTTCCTAGCGCTTTGGGCGCACTGTCACTGACCTCTAAGGCCCGTTTTTGAGCCGCCTTGCTGCTGGGCCCTTCAGGCGGTGCCCCCACCTCCTCCCCGCCCTGCAGGCCACCTGTGCGACAGGGAGAAGGCACTTCCTCCCTCCCCCCACTCCTGATGGAGCAGCGGAGGAGGAGGCAGCGGAGGCAAAGCGAGGTGGTGGTAAGGATCGTCCAGCGGGCGCCCAGAAAACAATGCTGGGGTCGGGCGGGTGGTGGTGGAAGGGGCCTCCCAGCGCCCCTAGGGGAGCTGCGCTCTAGGCTGGACACTAGTTGGCCTAGTGGGCAGGCCAGCCCTGCTTACAGAGCTCTTCTTACAGGGCCTACTGTAAACTCTTGGAGAATTGGCTACATTAGGGGTGTGTCGCCTAATATGCAAAGAAGTTCCTGCTACAAAAAGAGCCCAAAACTCCATGTATAGTCAATGTATGTACCTGATTTGGGCACGAGGTGACGCCACATGAGGCTTATACAGTGCATCCTTGCCTTGTGTCACTGATATTGACCTGTTCATCAATATTCATTAGCTCTTCTGCAGACAATCTAACAGCATATAAAGAATTATACTTGCTCTAGCATGGATGCACAAGGAACTTGCAGGGAGGGGGCAAGGAACTTGCAGGAACTTGTCTTTCCTTCATCCCTTGTCCCCCACCCCTTCTTTCACTCATGCCCTCTTTCTGTCTCCCACCACCACCTCTTTGTCCCCTCATTCACCAAGAGACCTTCATGGAGGGGGTTTTCCTCTCCCATCTCCCTCATTGGGTCCTGTAGTAGAGGGAGCATGGAGGGAAGGCTTCCCCTCTTTCTTGTGCACCCACTCACCTCCAGTGTTGCCACCTCAGTAGCAGTTTCATTGGCAGGGAAGAGGACAGTAGGTGGCAGCACAGGCTCTTCCTCCTTGCCAACCCACCCATCGAGGGAAATCAAACTACAAAAACTTCAGTCCAGTCACAGTATTGCTGCTGGTCAGCTTTTGACCTTAAAGGTTCATTTATTGTTATTTTATTGTAAATGTTGGAGTGGTTGTGTAGCCTGCTGCAATGCAGGCCAGGCCATTTCTTTCCCCAGGATCATGATGCTGCTTTGGCTAATTTGAAGCTTAGCATCCCCTGTGAGAACATCCTATGATGGCCACCATGGATCCCTTGTGCCCACTTTCCCCAGCATGGACATTTTAGCCAGTGGGAAAAAGCCAGAGTGATTATTTGCTTGCCAGAATCTTGTGTGAAGATGATTCTGTGGTATGGCTTTTTGAGCTGGGAACAGGGAGACAGAGCTGGAGGGGGCAATTTGAAAAGACCTTATGTTTGAAGCTGGGGGCAGTGAGGACTGACATCCCTGTCCAACCTCCAGCTTCCTAGCCTTCCCCAGCCAAAGAACTCCTTTTCCCAAGAGACTCCCAGATGCTCTGAGGAAGAGGTGTGACGGCAAGATGCTTTCTCAGCTCCCCACCCACCCCATCATGCCTTCTCATAGCAATGACTGAAATGATTTCAGTTATGGTCTGAGTTGTGAGTGGTCAATAAGGCAATATTAACAAATAACAAATAATGAGGCATCTGAAAGGAGAATCGGAGGAGCAGGCCGCTAAAAGTATCGAGACAAAAAATAAAAATGTTTTTCAATGTATCTAGAGCAGAAAACCATCTAGAAAAACAGTTAGGCCTTTGGATGCCTAAGGGATAAAGGGGTTGCTAAACGAAGGTCAGGAAATGGCGGAGAAGTTCAATGAATTTTTTGCTTCTGTGTTCACTGTGGAAAGTGGAAAGTACACAGGCCACAGCTACTATTTTCAGAAAGGGAGTATGAAGAAGTGAGCCAGATTGAGGTGACCAGAGATGAAGTTCTAGATCTATTGGGGAGGTTAAAAATAAATAACTCTCCAGGTCCTGATGGCATACACTCGAGAGTTCTTAGGGAATGAAAATGTGAAATTGTTGATCTACTAACCCATACACGTAATTTATCACCAAATTGAGCCACTGTATCAGAAGATTGGATAATAGCAAATGTTACAGCAATTTTTAAAAGAGGCACATCGGGGAACCATGAAATCACAGGCTAGTTAGCCTAATGACTGCCCCCAGCAAATTAGTAGAAAAAGGTGGGGAGGAAACTGAAAGGAAAAGTAGAAAGGGTCAAAACAATTGGGGAAGCTTGGAAACTATTTAAAACTACGATCCTAGAAGCTCAAAAAATATATATTCCGCAGGTTAGGAAAGGCACAAACAGGTATAGGAAAAAGCCTGCATGGTTAACAAACAGAGTAATGGAAGCTGTAAAAAGTAAAAAGAATTCCTTTAAGCAGTGGAAAGCTAGTCACAGTGAGGCTGATAAAACGGAACACAGGCTATGGGCAAATAAAATGCAAGTCTGAGGTCAGGCAGGCAAAAAGGGAATATGAGGAGCAAATATGAGGAGTAAAAACCAACAATAAAACTTTCTTCAAATACATTAGAAACAGGAAACCAGCCAGGGAGGCAGTGGGGCCCTTGGACGACCAAGGGGTAAAAGGAGTATTGAAGGATGATAGGGAAATGGCTGAGAAGCTAAATGCATTTTTTGCCTCCGTCTTCACTGTGGAAGATGAGAAGTGCTTGCCCACTCCAGAACCACTGATTTCAGGAGGGGTGTTGAAAGACCTGAGTCAGATTGAGGTGACGAGAGAGGAGGTCCTAAAACTGATAGACAACTTAAAAACTGAAAAATCACCAGGCCCAGATGGCATACATCCGAGAGTTCTGAAAGAACTCAAATGTGAACTTGTAGATCTCCTGACAAAGATATGTAATCTTTCCTTAAAATCTGCCTCCATTCCTGAGGATTGGAAGGTAGCTAATGTCACTCCCATCTTTAAAAAGGGTTCCAGAGGAGATCCGGGAAATTACAGGCCAGTCAGTCTGACGTCGATACCGGGTAAATTGGTGGAAACCATTATTAAGGAAAGAATTAGTAGGCACATAGATGAACAAAACCTATTGAGGCAGACTCAGCACGGTTTCTGTAAGGGAAGATCTTGTCTCACTAACCTGTTAGTGTTCTTTGAGGGGGTGAACAAACATGTGGACAAGGGGGATCCAATAGATATTATTTACCTTGACTTCCAGAAAGCTTTTGATAAAGTTCCTCATCAAAGGCTCCTAAGTAAGCTCAAAAATCATGGGATAGAAGGACAAGTCCTTTTATGGATCAAAAACTGGCTAGTTCATAGAAAACAGAGAGTGAGTGTAGGTGGGCAATTTTCTCAGTGGAGGGTGGTAAGCAGTGGGGTACCGCAGGGATCAGTACTTGGTCCACTGCTTTTTAACTTGTTCATTAATGATTTGGAGATGGGAGTAAGCAGTGAAGTGGCTAAATTTGCGGATGATACAAAGTTGTTCAGGGTGGTGAAAACCAGTGAGGATTGTGAGGCACTCCAAGGGGATCTGTCAAGGATGGGCGAGTGGGCGTCAACATGGCAAATGGGGTTCAATGTGGCCAAGTGCAAGGTGATGCACATTGGAGCCAAAAATCCTAAATATAAATACACATTGATGGGGTCTGAACTGGCAGAGACTGAGCAAGAGAGAGATCTTGGAGTTGTAGTGGATAACTCACTGAAAATGTCGAGACAGTGTGTGACTGCAATAAAGAAGGCCAATGCTATGCTGGGGATTATTAGGAAGGGTATTGAAAACAGATCAGCCAATATAATAATGCCCCTATATAAATCAATGGTGAGACCTCATTTGGAATACTGTGTGCAGTTCTGGGCACCACACCTTAAAAAGGATATTATAGCTTTGGAAAAAGTGCAGAAAAGGGCAACTCGAATGATAAAAGGGTTGGAACACTTTCCCTATGAGGAAAGGTTAAAGCGCTTAGGGCTCTTTAGCTTGGAGAAAAGACGACTGAGGGGTGACATGATCGAGAGGACGTCCTTCTTCACCCAAAGAGTGATTAACACTTGGAATTCACTGCCACAGGAAGTGGTGGGTGCTACAAGCATGGATGGCTTCAAAAGGGAATTAGATAAGCATATGGAGCAGAGGTCCATCAGTGGCTATTAGCCACAAGGTATAGCTAGGGGCTCTGGGGCAAGTGATGCTCTGTCTTCTTGGTGCTTGGGGGGGTCAACAGTGGGAGGGCTTCTAATGTCCTGGCCCCACTGCTGGACCTCCTGATGGCACTGGTATTTCTGGCCACTGTGTGACACAGAGTGTTGGACTGGATGGGCCTTTGGCCTGATCCAACATTGGTGTCTCTTATGTTCTTATGTAGCTGCAAAGGCTGGGAAATAGCCTCGCTGCCCACCCGACTCTGGGGAAAAGTTTCAAAAGTGGGTGAGGGGCAGGGGCAATGAAGGTTCTTATCAAAAACATGTCTTCTGGCCAGAAGTTCAAAATAAATGAAAACCTAGGGGCTGAGAAACCTCTTTGAGGAAAGATCTAACCCCTGACCCCTGCAGTTCAAACCACATTTCCTCAGTGGGAGAAGTGTGGTGGGACTTCCAAGCAAATGCCTCACCAGCATTTTTGGCAACTACAGAGAAGGTGGTAGAGGCTCACTCTTTTTCTCGCCCACCTGCCTACCTCCACTACCACCTTAGTGGCTGTCTCAGCAGCAGGGCTGTAGCCAGGATTTTTTGGTTTGTGGGGAACATTTTTTCCCATGTGGGACACCCATTATGCAATTTTTTTCTTGTGAGGTGCACGTGCACATGCGCGCACACTTCAGCCAGAATAAACAATGCATCCTCTGTTCCCAAACAGTTTGCCAGCCCACAGTCCTCTGAACCAAATGCAAAACCAATGCAAGGACTCTGTTCTCTTCCTTTCGCTGCTGCCTCCCACACACACACCCCACCCCAGCCCCCAATGAGTAAACTTCAGCCTACAAGGTGAGGAATCACTGGTGTGGGAATGGAGGCTGGCGAAGGGCCTGCCTTGTCAGTGAGAAGAGAGAGATAGAGTGGCCATGGCAAGAGGTGAGAATCACAGTGGCTGGGCAGTGTGGGAATGGAGGACTGGGGCAGGGCTGGCCGGTGAGGTCACTCAGTGCTGGGCACATGGTGGGAATGCTGTGGGGCTTACCAGCAATGAGAGAGAGAGGCGCAAAAAATGAAATCAAAAAGGGAAGTCAGGGGGGCCTGGACTGGATGGGAAGTCGGAGACCTTGGCGGGAAGTCAGGGTGGGTGGTCTCCGAGAGGCCCCACTGTAGCTACAGGCCCGCTCAGTAGAGCTTTGCCACATAGGCCCAATCTGCATTTAGCATTTGCTCAGTTGTTTTACCAAAGCCACACTGGAACAGAAAAAGATGCAGTTCAAAACCACATTCAGCTACCCTGGGCTAACACTGTACAGACTGCAGAGTCACCCCCCCCCCCGAATGGCCATAAAACAGCCATAAATCTCTGCAGACAGCCACGGTAAAACCAGAGATCAAAGAAAGTGAAAGTGGCATGCAGTCTGGACACTGCCATAAAATGTAACACTCAATCAAAGTGAAAGTGGCATGCAATGCAGATGGGAATTTCTGCTCCAGTGTAGGTTTGGTATAACAGCAGAGCAAATGCTAGATGCAGACTGGGCCATAGACTGGCATTCTTAAGCAAAGCTGCCTCAGCAGTGGGCAGGGAGAAAGACTCTCCCAGGAGACAGTTGTCTTTGCAAGTGCCGTCTCATCCTGCTTTCTACCCACTGTTGGCACGGTGCTCACCCAGCTCCCCAGCCACCATTGTGGGCACACCCAGAGGAAGAGAAAGAAGTCTCAAAGGCAGGCCAGGCTGAGCTGGGGGCAATTCCCATGGCAGGGGCAGCTCCTCTTCTAGCGGTATGGTGGGCGGTATGCCCTTCCTGCTGTGCCACCATCAGGTCTCCTGCTCACAACACCAAAGTGGTTATATTGTCTGCACTTGCAAAAACAATGGTGTTGGTTTGGGGGGGGGATTTAAATGTCCCAATGTATTTTTGTATGTTTTCAGATTATTCTGCAAACCTGGGGGATCCCTCCAAGTTTGCAAAAATATTGGTTTTTAGTGAGTGTGGGCCCATTCCGTGGATTTAAGTATCAGCAGACTTCACTTCACTATTAGAATATAAGATAGGATCATCTTGCTGTGACTTGTACCCTGAAATTTGCAGAATACTGATGGTGTGTACATCTTGTATATGTAAAAACTCTGTGTATAAGATAAGAACAAGATGTAAAATAGCCAGTAGCCATGGTCTCTATTACTTCTCTCCAGCTGTGTTGATTACTCAAATTTTAAACATCTGCATGGAGCACATATTCTAAAGCATAGTGTAGGTTGCGTTGATAAACATCCTCCAACCACCACACTCTGAGACATTTATTTTCTATGCATAAAATGTGTGGTTCAGATGACTTCCACTAGATTTAGAATGCATAGCTATTTTTACCATAAGCTGCTAAGGACATTGATGCACTAATGCACCCAGCACACGGGCTGACTCTAGATGCAGCTTTGTGGTGGTTCACTGGCAGGGCTTTAGCTACCACCACGGAAGAGTGAAGCATAATAACTTCACTGGAGAACATTAGTATGTGGTGATGGAAACACTGGAGCTAATGCTGCACTGTGGAAGCAAATGGCTGCTGAGTAGATAGCAGCAACTGGCACAGGTAAACAGTATCATCACCTATACTGTTATGTCCTTGGCAAAGGGAGTCCACTCGAAAATAAAAGGAGATTTATTTCAGTTCCATAAAACACAGATAAGATATCTCAGTAGCTGCAGCTGTAACAAAACTAACACCCAGACGAAAGCTAGGTATGGAGTGGGAATCAGCCTAATTAAGGCTAAACTCCCCCACTATATGTACGGCAACCCAAGGAGGCCAATACACTACACCCCTTCCCCCTAGCTAACATAATCCTGCAAATACCTTGGTCTAACCCTCTCACGCTGTGGGCGACCTTGGTTCTGCATTCAAGTTAATATAGACTCTGATGCCCTTTCTACTGTTCCTGTGGCCTCCAGCTCATTTTGATGTTCAGGCTCCCTATCAACAGGTTCTTGTACTGGTTCCTAAACAAGGGTTGACTCCCCTGCCCCCACTGCTGGAGTATTACTAGCACCTACAGGAACAACAGGGATAACAGAGGCTGCGGGAACAACAGGAACAGTTACTCCAGGCACCCACCCCCTCATTTGGTCCACATGTCGTTGCAGCACAAGGCCATCTGATGTTTCTGTCCGATATGACACTGGCCCCGTAGCTTGCATCACCGTAGCAGGAATCCATGCTGCACCTGAACCATAGTTTCTAACATAAACAGGGTCATCTGGGACAAACAAGTGGACAAGCCCTTGAACATCCCTATTCCTTGGTCGATCCTCAGTTAAATCAGGATGCATCCGATCCAGGAGGGTTGTGAAATGCCTGTTCATTAACAGTTCCACAGGACTCCTGCCTGTGGTGGTACAAGGTGTAATATGCTGTGTCAAAAGAAAACTTGCCAGGTGACGATTGAGACAATTCATCTCAATGCATCCTTGGTAATCCTTACCATTCTCTCAGCCTGGCCATTAGTAGCTGGATGAAAAGGGGCTGAGATCACATGACGAATCAAACCATTAGCAAGGAATATATGAAATTCCTCTGATGTAAACTGTGCTCCGTTATCTGAAACAATCACAAAGAGTCAACGCAATGCCTTAATAACAACACGAGATATCATTGACGAAACAGGGATAACTTCCAACCACCTCGAGAATGAATCAACTACTATCAGGAAACTCTGGCCCTGAAAAGGACCAGCAAAATCAATATGCAGCTGTGACCATGGAGTTTTCATTGACTCCCACCAGTGAACTGGGGCATGTGGTGGGGCTGGCCTGACATTCATTACATCTCTTTACCCATTTTTCACTTCACTATCCATCTTGGGCCACCATACATAACTGCGTGCAAGAGCTTTCATTCACACAATACCTGTGTGTCCAACATGGAGTGCCTCCAACACACGATGCCTCAAAACTGTAGGGATGACCACTCTATTTCCCCACAAAAGGCAGCCTTATGCACTGATAGTTCATGTTGTCTCATCACGAATGGTGCAAATTTCTCCTCAAGCTTTCCCACTGGCCACCCTCTCCATACCCAGTTAGAACACGGGCCAAAACTGGGTCCTTAGCTGACATTGCCGCAATATCAGTTGCATGAAGGGGTGTTTCAGGAAGGGACCTCCAATGGAGAAGGAGAATCAGCTTCAACTGATGGCAAAGGAAGATGACTAAGAGCATCGACATGGGCAATACCTTTACCCGGCCTGTGTAACAGGGTATATTCATAAGCATTCGAAAAAACTGCCCACCGGAGCATACATGGTGACAATATCTGCAGTGTCTGTCGGTCAGGGGTAAACAGTCCCAACAATGGTTTATGGTCAGTAACTATAACAAACGGTCAACCATAAACATAATCATGAAATTTCTTCACACTTGCTACAATTGCCAACACTTCCTTATCAATTTGTGCATAATTTTGTTCAGTTGAGGACATCGTTCTAGAATAGAATGCAATAGGAGCCTCACGAGAATCTGTAAGATGATGGCTTAAAACAGCTCCAATACCATATGGGGATGCATCACATGTAAGAATGAGTGTTTTTTGTTCATCATAGTGGACCAACACATTATCAGACAACAGCAACTTTTTTACATCGCAAAAGGCCCTCTCATGCTGAGCTGTCCATTCCCTTAGTCTGCTTATCCAAAAGACAATGCAAAGGTTCTGCCACTGTTGCCTTATGCCGCAAGAATGTATGATAAAAATTAAAAAGTCCCCAAAATGCTTGGAGTTCCTCCTTATTCTGTGGCACTGGAGCATCGTGACTCACTTTAACCTTAGCAGGCGTGGGATGAATGCCATCTGCATCAATAAGATAGCCGAGGAATTCAGTCTGAGGGACACCAAATTCACACTTTTCATGTTTCATCCGCAGGCCAGCATCTGCAAAATGATGCAACACCTCATGTACCTGTGTTGCAAGCTCCTCAGTGGATGCCCCCGCAATCAGGACATCATCAAAATAGGGTACCACACCTGGAATTCCCTTAAGGATGTCCTCTATAAGTTTTTGGAAAACTTCAGGGGCCACACAAACCCAAAACTGAAGACGCTTTACTTTAAAAGCTCCCTGATACATAAGAACATAAGAGATGCCAATGTTGGATCAGGCCAAAGGCCCATCCAGTCCAACACTCTGTGTCACACAGTGGCCAGAAATACCAGTGCCATCAGGAGGTCCAGCAGTGGGGCCAGGACATTAGAAGCCCTCCCCCTGTTGACCCCCCCCCAAGCACCAAGACAGAGCATCACTTGCCCCAGAGCCCCTAGCTATACCTTGTGGCTAATAGCCACTGATGGACCTCTGCTCCATATGCTTATCTAATTCCCTTTTTGAAGCCGATACGTGGTGATGCTTTGGGCATCAGCTGTCATATCATCAACCAACAGCTGTTGGTAAGCCTGTGCCAGGTCCAATTTAGCAAACATTCTTCCCCCTGACAGGGAAGCCAAAAGATGACTCACTACTGGAATTGGATATGGATGCTGCTGCAAGGCTCTGTTTATGGTACACTTATAGTCACCACAAATACGAATGTCCCCATTAGACTTCATTGGTGTTACTATGGGTGTCTCCCAGGTAGCATTTATCACTGGCTCTAATATACCTTGCTCCAACAGATGATCAAGTTCAGCATCAATCTTTTCACAAAGGGCAAATGGGTCACGCCAAGGTTTCATCCGAATAGGCACCACAGTAGGATCTAAAACCAATGAAACAGGTGGGCCCTTATATTGCCCCAATCCCTCAGCAAATACAGTCTTACATTCAGTGATAATGTCAGCAAAAAGGGCACCATTTACTTGATGGATGCCTGTGATTGTAATTCCCAAAGGTTCAAATCAGTCCAACCCAAGGAGGCTGGTACGATGACCATGAGCGACCAATAGCCGTAAAGTCCCGCCAAATGTGCAATATTGCACTTCAACCTCACAGATGCTTTGTATCTTTACTATATTTCCTTGATAATCAGTCTGCCAAGTATGGAAAGGGACAATCTCTGGGCCATTCTGTGGACAAATCTGATGATAAGTCTCTGATGAAATAATAGAAAACACTGACCCAGAGTCCACTTCCATAACACATGAAACACCTTGAAAATAACAGTTAGTGTCAATTTATTTTGTACACATGGCTGAACATGATTTACAATATTCTCTGATTCATCACATAACACTTGTACCAAATGTGCAGTATCATGACTCTGAGGTTTCCTTCCTGTTGTTTTCCTAAACACAGCTTGTCTATCCTTAGCCCTACATACACACTCAATATGTCCAAAACGCTTGCAAAAATGACATTGTACAGCCCTATGATGGCAGGACTGCCTTTCATGATGTCCTCCAGAACTAGTGCACCTTGCAATTGGGCTTGAGAAAGACCTCTGATTTCCCCCAACATTCATTTTGGCTGCAGGCTTGTTATACTGCACCCTATGAACATCCACCACTTGCCCATCGAGATTTCTGTTCAATTGCAATTGGGAGTGCGTTGGACTTCTTGCCAAGCAGACTTCCCTTGTATTTACCATTTCTGCCTCAGAAGCGAATGTCTCCTCTTGTGCAATTTGAAAAGTGAGCTCTCTCTTACATTTATATCCTGCCCTCCCCGCCACTCGGCAGGCTCAGGGTGGCTAACAACGTATATAAAAATACATTAAAATTCCATTAAAACTGTCAATCAATATAAAATCATACAACTTATATTAAAAGACAATCAATATAAAATCATACAATTAATATTAAAATTATGTCCTCGACAAAGAGAGTCCACTTGAAAATGAAAGGAGATTTATTTCCGTTCCATAAAACACAGATAAGATATCTCAGTAGTTGCAGCTGTAACAAAACTAACGCCCAGATAAAAGCTAGGCATGGAGTGGGAATCAGCCTAATTAGGCTAAACTCCCACGCTATACGTACGGCAACCCAAGGAGGCCAATACACTACATACACAATACTACTATCCACTCAGCAGCCATGTGCTTGTACAAAGCCACAACTGAAGCTCTGGTGTGTCTAGCTCCACCACTTGACATCCTGTGGTAAAGGCATCAAATCGCCTTCAGATACACTCACTGGCAGTAGCAAGGTTCTGCCTTCCCACAATTCCCACTACTTTAGGGATGTTCAGAGCAAGCTATAGTTAACCAACTGGCAACACAGCCTCAGTGCCCTCTGACAACTTTAAGAAGGATCACAGTGGTCTACCGTTACATGTGTCACGGCTCCTGCTGAGTTAGAACAAACGGCTCTTGTTGAGTCCAAGCAAACAGCCCCAGCAGAGGATCTAAGTGCTGCTGGGGATCAGTTCACACTGCCAGTAACGCCTGCACCTGACAGGGCTGAGCTGTCAGAAGCTACAGCTGACACTTCTCCTCCTGATTCCCCTCCCCCAGTATCCCGGTTAAGGGAACAGCGCCGATGGGAGATGGCAGCTAGGCGGCGAGAGGCATGCATGCGTGGCAGACGCTCACTCAGCCCCGAGTACTAGCAGGAGCTGGGACTTGCTGGAGGTGCACAATTGCTGACAGGTTTATGGGCTATTTAACTCTCGCACTCACGCTGACAACTTGTGCCAGCAACTAGTCTCTTCAGATGAAAGCTCTGCACCCCTTGCCTGTGTTCCTGACTCCTTGTTCCTGTCTGGATTCCCTTGGCTCTGTGACCTCAGCTTGAATGACTACGTTCTGACTCTGCACCTTGAACCTTGACTCCTTGGCTCCTGACTCTTTTGGACTCTGGCTCGCTGACAACTCTAATGGTTTGTGATTTGAACTTGATTCCCAGTTGGTTTGCTTGCCTGGCTTTTGACTCTGGACTGTATTTTGACCACCCCACTCTTGCTTAGTGTTTTGGACTTGGTTTTCCCGGCTAGCTTGCTTTACTGGCTCTTGATCTTGGACTGTATCATGACTGCCTCGCCCCTGCCTAGCCCCGCATCATGACAACATGGGGTCCTCATCCACCACTGTTCTCAATGATTTTTTTAATATAAGCTTTTGCTAGTCTCTGATATTTTGGTTTACTTTAAAGTATCAAGATCACTTCCTTTTTTCAAGGTTTCTATTTAAGTATTTTTATTTAATATTCTGACAACTGTCATGTTACTACACATTGTCCTTAACTGGTATTTTTCTACAAGCAAAAATATGGCTTACATCCAATTCAATATATTCTGTACATATTGTTGTCAATCTGTAGGACAATAACTTTACAAAAAAAATCATGAGATTAATTCCTAAAAGTCAATGACTGCTTCAAGCATCAACAGACAAAATTCTACTGAATCCTGCGAGGACTGAGAGATCCAGAAATTACATCTTATGTAAAAATACGCACGCTACAAAACAGAAAATTGTTATGGAGGCAATATTCTGAAACCAGAGACCTCAAAAGTGAATTTTAGTATATTATTAATCACCATGGACCTTATAGAATTAGTAACAAGATGATGTCTTGCAACCAAATGCATTCTTAGCTCCTGATATAAGACAAGCACAGTAGAACAATGTTATTCTTTAATGCAATTATTTTCCTGTGCTGTGTTAAAATTTTGACATCCTCCTTGTTGTCAAGGTGCCCAAAACTTCCAGGTCACCAAACAATAATTTAATTTTCTCAAGAGGGGTACTACTAGAAACACTACAAATTAACTCTGGCCCTGTTCACACGTGGAATTTGCGGCGGGAGAGGCATGAATGTCAGACAGCGTATACAGGTGCAATCACAAGGACCCATCTGGCAAGCGTAGCACACCCATCGCCGACCCATAGCATCCTCCCAAAGATCTGGAGTTAAAAAATCCCCGGGAAAGCCTACTAGCAAATGGTTTGCTACGGGCCGTTGACAGAATATCTAGGTGTGATTGCTCAAGCGCGTTCCTCTCATTGTGTTGACGTGTGCCGACAAACAAACCCCCACTTTGCCGCCACAGCATCTGATCGCATTCTGGCATATTAAATTGCACCGGCGTGAAAAGCCACGCCTTATCTGGCCCGTGTGACCGGGGCCTCTATTGTATTGATTTACATAATATATTCTGTCTTCAAACTTTCAGTTATTACTATTAGTATTTTGGTTATTTATAATTAGGGACAAAAGGGAAGTAAAAATTGTTGTGAGACTGGAGACAGTAAGGAGGAAGGGGGTTAACCAACGATAAACTGAAGGGTGGACTTGGGAAATGTGCCTGGGCAACCTTATAGAGAATGAGTGAGTCGATACTCCAGAGGCCATTTCTATGTAAGTGCTGCTGTGACTACCAATGCTGCCCTGGTTTCTTTTTACTTCAATGACAGCTAATTATTTATGGCTCTGAAGGCAGTATGGAAAAGCATCTGAAGGTTGCTAAGCAAGCACTATTTTCCACCTTTCCTATTACCCTGAAGCCATGGTACAGGTGAATGACATCAACTATGGCAAAGGTTGATCATGATCAACAGAAACAGCAGCATGGTATTGTTAATCGAGTTCAGACAATAGGTTGATGTACAGGATGTACAGCATTATTTATTACCCTGATCAGCTACAATATTAAGACCATTGAGAGCTTGCCTAGGCCCAAGAAAACTAGGTGATGAAGACACCATGGCACTGCTGCACTGGCCATTATATTTCTAAGGCTGTCTCTGGAAGAAGTGTAGTATTGGGCTGAAGTGTGGTTTTAGAGAATGAATAGAGTGACCTTCTAATGCAATGCAGAGATAACTAGATTATACAAGAAGTCAAGTCTGGAGGTCTCTGTCCATTGTTTTCTTCCTGTCCTAAGTACTGCCCTTATTGTCATCTAACTCAACCTCATAATTCAGAGAGGCAGACACTGCTAGGTCTGCTGAGCTCAGGAAAGGAGCCAGAGCCACAGTTGGCTCCTTTGGTGGGAAGCTGCCCGGCATAAACAGGCTGGATTTCAGCCATGCACACTTCCTTTCCAACTCCGTAGCCAACAAGCTGGGCAAAAAGCTTGTACTTGGTGCGAATGGGTAATATGTGTGGCTGTGTTTCAAGGTTTTTGTTGATTGCCATCTGTGATTTTTCTTTTCTTCCCTGAATGATTCATCCCAGCAGAGTATATCTGTTCTCAGCAGTAGGAATTTAGTGGTGTCCACTTGGACTGTACCTCTAATGGGCACTAATGTCTTGCCTGCCTTTTGTCCTTCCTTTCAAAGCTGCAGTGTAAAGTGAATAGACAGCCACTATAAGCAGCAGTTTGGGAAGGAAATTTAACAGTGGTTTATTTCGGGCTGGATGAGTATCTTCTGGGAATATTGTTCAGAAATACATATGATGACAGCCTAGATACCAATCTGGGTTGACCAGGGCTATAGAGATTTGAGGAAAGATTTGAGTAAGAAGTTGTAAATGTATCTTGCACTGTGTAGATTTATTATTATTTTTAATTTTGGGGGGAGGGGAGGTCTAACATTTTTATTTTGTATAATTGCACAGAATTAAGGCTGATTTGTCATTCTTAGAACTGTGTGAAGCCAATGGTGGGCTAGTATCACAGACCGACCAGCTGTATGAGGTGGTTCCCTCATGTGGAATTATTTAAACGGCAGTAATTCATTGAGTATCTCTGATTCCAATTAGGTCAAAGTCCAAACAATGGCTCCACATACCTCCAAAGTGGTTTATGTACCAATTGCTAGCACTAAGCTAGCACTAAGAATTCAATTAAAAAAAACACCTATGGAAACCATTTTGGATTCCTCACTACCAACATTCCTTTGGCCTTAAGAAAAGACAACAGACCCGGTACTCTTGTTACTGCCACTTCAATGTTGACTGGATTATTTACATATTGGAATGTTTTGTTCCCAAGTCCAAAATGTAAAATGTGGATAGGTTTTTAGAATGGAACTCAAAGTTTTAAGGAGCACCTGTGGTTCAGTATCAATAAAAGAATAGGAAGTTCCAGATAGGAATTTAAGCCCTGTTTATTCATTAAATGTAGTAGTATTCAGAATAGGGTTGCCAAATGGCACTTACCCTTGTGGCGGGGGACTCCAGCCCGGCTCCCGGCGTGTGCGCGCACACCACATGCACATCACAGGGAAGTGACGTCATGACGCCGGGCGTGCTGAGTTTTCCCCTCAAATGGCTGTAGCCCCGCCCCCAGCGTGCCCGGCATCATGACGTCACTTCCCTGTGACGTGCACGCGGGGGTGGGGTTTCCGCCTGGGCCTCCAAAGCGGGGGTTCCCCCGCCCCCCGGCCCGATTTGGCAGCCCTAATTCAGAACACTACAATCCTCAATACACTTACACAGGTTAACAGAGGGTACTGGCACTTCCATATAACTATTTGGTCCAGCTGTGGCCAAAAGTCTTTTAAGGTATGGCTCATCTGCTGTTTAAGTTGTTTGAAATGTTAAGCAGTTGCAAAAAAGATCAACATACTTAAATGCATACAATATTGCCATAACCAAGCACAATAACACACTCATTTCCCAGAAAAGGGGGGGAGGAGAAAAAGGAGTTTCTTTTTAGAAGCGAAGCCCTCCATAATCATTTTTACAGCACCAATTAGATGTAATTTTCAGTTTGCAAACACCAGCTTGGTCTAAAATCTGCAGGGTTCACAGCTTTCTATTTTCCTCAAAAACATGATATCGGTTGCTTAGAAACTCAGTCTGCCTTAGGTGCTTGCACATTATTTATTTAATTCTTCTCAAGAGCATTTCAGAGTCTGTAGTTTGCACACTAACTGAAACAGAAATTTCAAACACCCATAACGTTTAATATAAATTCTATCCCCCCTCCCCAAAATTATTTGCTGGCATCTCATATTCTTGGCCTAACTGAGACTTAAGAAGTCAGCCTAGTTTTGGGAGCTGGGAGAACATTAGGTTCTGCCTCTGCTCCAAAAATGCTTCCACACTAGTGAAATTTATTTTTCTTGCCTGGATATGCCCCATTATTATCTACATCTGTTCCCTTTAATTTCATTGTATTACCATAAGAATTAAATGATACAGACATGTTCCTCATGTTTTTCTTAAAAATAAAATATAAAAACTTTACAAGCCCCATATATTCTGCCCTTTCCTCATAGCAAGGGTGTATTAAGCCCTGGACTGATTTGGTTGCAAAAACTTTTTCTTTACCTTTCCTAGGCTTTCCTTTTTGACAAGAAAAAAGAAAGAACAGTACATGGTGTTACAAGTGTGGCATTCACCCTATCAGTGCCAAATCAACCCAATTTAGACTGCAACATTCTAAAACCTGGATCAGACATCTGGCCATGCACAATGAATGTGCGGGGGACCAAAAACACCACTTGTGATGTGGTGCCTTTTTAACTCGGCTCCAAGTCGTCCCATGATGGGATGAGTATGCCAAGGGAATGCCTGACAGATGTGGCTGTGTGACTGCTCCCATTGGATCTGGAGGGGAGGGGTGGCTGCATTGGGCCAAACTGCTCGTGTGATCACAGCCCTAGATTGACCTAAGAACAAGTGTTTTCAAGCAGTTTCTAGACTATTATGGAACTAAGCAGAAAAGATATATGTAATCCCTTTTTGTCCCAATAGCTGGGTTCCATAGTCTAAGGTAAGGCTCACACCCAATGGGTGTGATCACATGTACAATTAGCCGCCCCATAGGTGCAAATGCTGGGCAGATTTAAAGGGCGCGATCAGCACCCCACTGATCAGCGCCCTGCACCCTTCAGCAACTTGTTTTGCTCAGCCGCAGAAGCGGAGTAAAAAGACACCAAGGAAAGTCTGGTAGCAAACAGGTTGCTACGGGCCACGGACAGACTTTCCCCTGTCTGATCACTCCAGCGTGCTCTCGTGGTGTCAGGATGGTCTGATCAGGCCATCCCGACTCCATGCCACTGTTTCCCCCCCTTCTCAGTATGTGACTCATCGCACACTCCATAGGGAGCCCTCAGTGCTGAGATGTGATTCATTGATTCCACATTTAAGTGCATCAGGAACAAATGGGGGGGGGGACTCCCCCACGGTTGTGTATGATCACACAGTGGCAGGCTGCCCCTGCAGCTTCAATTTATTTTTATTTATTTTTATTTATTTATTTTTACATTTATATCTCGCCCTCCCCGAAGGCTCAGGGCAGCTCACAAGTGGCATAAATGCCGAGGTTAAAACAATAAAATGACACAAATAGTATAAAATACAATAAATACTGTGGGTCACATTCCTCCAGAGGAAACAGCCTCACTCCCCCCCACGTTATCTTGTGCATGTGACCGCCACCAATGTTTCAGAGATTCTAATACAATTTAATTCAATGGTGCAAAGAACATTCCAGAATCAAAGAAAATGTCAAAATAGTTCATTAATAACTAGCACATGTTAGAGTCCTATAGAAGAGAGCCCTGATCACGATCCACCCTGTACAAACCATAGTACAGTGAGTTCTTCTGTAAGAACTTAGGTGTGATCCAAAATGCCACATCCTCTTCAACAGGCAGGAGCTCTTCCCATGAATATCACAGAGGGATCCTTTATTCTTGCTTTATTGCCCTAGGAGCAGTTAGTTCTCCTTTGCTGCCATGAAGCCACTTCAGATGGTATTATTAAAGACTCTTGTAATATCACTGCCTTACTGGACTGTGAAGGGCGTATGCCAAGGCAATTAACAGAGCTGTGGTCCTAAGAGAAATGCCCAGTGCTGGACTATGGACTGTACACTCTGACCAAGGGAAACCTTGTGCCAAAGAAGTATGCCAAGCCAGATGTGAACCCAGGACAGCAGAAGCCTTCTGCCCCTGTACCTCTGCATCCACACAAGGGCTGTGATTCAGACAAATGGCCCTGAGCTCCATGTACACAGAGACAGTAGCAGCCCTGAAGAGAATCCATGTTCTGACAGAGGACCAGTGTTCCTGCACAGAAGCCATGAAGAGATCTTCAACACATAGCATATTCCTCCCCCTCCTCCTAAGCAATTCTCAAAGACTGTTACCCAGCTAAAGAGAATAGCAGCGATTAAGCCTTCCTGCCACCCATCCAGATAACACCCTGATCAAGCATCAGATCATCAATATGAAGCACCGGATCTGCAATGTGATTGGATCCCTTTACCCTCTCCTTTGTCTTACCACCTTCCCCCAGAGGTGTCACTCCCTGCTGACCATTAATTTTCAATTGCCCAACTGTCAATCCCTTTATGTACTCCATCCAGAGTATAGTTTTGTTTTTTTCCTAATACTTCCTGGGAACCAGTGACCACATGGCCATCACCTCAGATCACAATTTAGCTATTTAAGATGAGCTGTCCCTAAGTTCGCTCTCTGTTCTAGTGCCCCTCTTCTCTTTGCCCCATCCTATCCTGTTGGTTCCATTCTCTACGGTTTTAGGCCAGAGTTACCATGGAGTTTCCCCCTCAAACCAGAGCATCCCACGCAACGCCCCCGACATGGTGATGTCACTTCCGGATGATGTCATCATGTCGGGGATGTTGTGCAGGGAAGTGGCTGTTTGGGGGCAAGGTTTCTCCCACCAGCCAAGTGGTCTGAATCCCTGAAAATCAGGTGAACCCCTGTTGGGACCTGGGGACTGGCAACCCTATCTAGGGTGCAGGGCCTAACAGAGCCCATGAGGAGCTTATGTCTAACTCACAGTAATTTCTGCTTTTTTTCTCCTAAAGTGATTTCCACTCTTTTTCTCTTAAGCGAATCAGCTCTTGGGAAAGACAGTGGTTAACTCTTCCCAGTTATCAGTCACTTCAGCCCTATCTCATCTGTCCTTTAAATAACTGGCAGTCACCCACCACCAGCAGGATCAGCTCCCACCTCACCGGCTCCAAGAATTGCAAAGGTCTTGCAATTCAAGAGTACAGTCTTCAGTACTCCTCTAGTCTTGGTTATTTCCTTTTTAGTTAGCACAGTCCACTAATTATAATACCTCTCAAAGTCATGGTGGCTCTTCTAATACATTTCCCATAAGTCCTTGCTTAGCATGCAAACTATCGACAGCTAGTAACTAAGCTATATCTAAGTGTCTGCTGCCTGCTTGTGTTTCCTAATAGCTAAGTTTGTGTTTCCTAATAGCTAAGCAACAAAATTTTGCCACAGCGTAAGTCACTGAGCTCTGAATGTCTTCTAAGAAGAATTTATGAAGGACTTCTGGCCTAAAGTCAAGATAAGACTGCAAAGGGCTAAATCTAGACAGAAGGGGTAGTATAAGATGGTCTCGTTCCTCCTGATAGAATCTGCAGAACAGGAGGACATGATTCCACCATATTAGCCATGCATATGCATATACGTTCATGCATTGGGACTCGAGTGAATTTACCTTGCAGTACAGCGGAAGGCAGTGCCTCAAAATGGGCTCTGGAAAAGGCCCATATATAGGGTTCATAGGTAATGTTAACTAAATAAGGGGCAACAGTAAAATTTGGCCAAGATTTTATGTTTCTATAGTTCTCAGGTAGCAAAGCTTCTTCATTTTGTGATTCAAAATCACGAAGCCTCTGCACGACAGCTGTTCTTGCCTTGTATAGGCTTCCATAGAAGAGATCTTTTGGGAATAGGCCAATCTGATTTAATTTATTAAGAATTTGTGTGGACCAGGCAGGATAAGGATCCAAGGCTAAAAAGTAAGGTATTAAACCCTTTGGGTTGTAATGAATTTTTAGCCAGAGCATTATAGCCTGCTCCCAGACCTTTGTTTTGACTCTGAGTAGCCCAGCCTCTTGCCTAAGGAACACCAAATAGAGATCTAAGAAATTTAGACAGAACCTTTTCAAGGGTCTTTAGATTGGCAGAAAGTCCGATTTGTGAGCCATACAGGAGTTGAGCCAACGATTTCACCTGGAAGGTTTTTAAGGCTGTGGGGAGAAAGCCTGCACCTTTCCTTCTAAATAATCTAAAAATGGCATTTGCACTTCTCTTTGCCAGGTTAGGTGATGAGGACAGATGTGCTGAGAATTTAGAATTATAAGAAAAAGTAATGCCTAAGTATTTAAATGCCTATGTATTTAAAGTTCTTAACTTGATCTATGGCATTTCCTTTAATATTCCAGTTGAACTTCCTGAATGAGTTCCCAAAACGGACAATTTTAGTTTTAGCGAAATTAATAGATAGTAATTGGTGTCACATTGCTCTTTAAATTTGATCAGGGCTCACTTCAGGCCAATCCTTGTCTGGGATAAAAGAACAGCATCGTCAGCATACATTAAGATTGGAACCTTTCTGCTACCTGAGAATGGGAGCATGAGTATCAATTGAATGAAGGCATGTGATTAAGGAGTTAACATAGATGTTAAATAAGAAGGGAGCCAAAAGCCAACCTTGTCTGACTCCTTTTTGCACTGGAATTCTTTTCGATAGTTTCCCATCTTAGGTGAACCTTACTTGGTTAGCCTGGGCCCAGAGCCTCTTTACCAGCACCAGTCAACATTCAGCACAGGCCTACATAGATTTTTGTTTCCTCCTTGTTTACTTGCAGGTTTCAGAGCATGTGAAATGGCATAACTATCACAGCATGGTGACAACAATGGGCAATACTAAACCCCTACATTACATGTCTATGGCATCTGGCCAGGAAAATAAGTTAGAATCATCTTAATGGCTTTAAAAAGGGATTACACAAATCTATGGACGATAAACAATTCAGCAGCTGTTAGCTATGACAGCTAGATGGAAAGCTGGTTTGGGAAGCAGTAAACGTCCACATACCAGTGGTCAGGAGGCAAACAGTGGTCAGGATATTGCTTTTGTACATTGCTTGCAATTTCCCAGAAGCATCTGGTTGGCTGTCAGAGGATAGATCTGATAGGTCCTTGGTGAGATCCAAGTCAGAAGGACTTATGGTCATATTGTCTTATTGTGCAGAGTCTATATGCTTTATGTGATATCAAGGTAGCTTGTCATATGCCTGAATTATCACAACTGGCACATAAGTTTTTATCAGAGGTGGACAAGAGAGGACACAACCACAGTGTGATTATGGTACTGTTGCTGGTCACCAGTTTCCTGCCATATACTGTCCAGGCTGAAGAACAGATATGATAGAAAATTTACATTTAAACATACTCTTCTCTTGTCCCTTATGACCCTTAAAAATCCTGTATGGTATAGTATTAAACACCATGAGTAAAATCCAATTAAAAGCACAAAAACACTAAAACAAAATCTGGCATCTTTTGCTAGAAAGATCCCCAAATTAGAGACATAAAATAAAACTCCAATCTCTCATAGACCCTTGCAGAAAATGTGTGTTCATACTGATCACCCTTAGACTTCAGTGGAACAGGCTTGGTATATCATTCACTTTCAGACCATTTGTTTAGCATGCATGTACATACAACTTAAACTTTTATTCTTCTCAGTAGAAAAAATACAAAATAGAGGAAGTGCTATCTTATTCAAGTGCACTAATCAAGATCTATCTGAAACACTACTCAGTAATTTGAATAGACATCAAGGGTAAAGATAGGAAGGATGAACTTGGTTCTGTACAAATTATTTTCTGTGGTTGTCTGAAATCACGGAATATTTTACAAGTACAGAATAAAGCATTAAACTTCAAATGTATATCCTTCAAGAGATTGAAAGCAGTATCAATGTATCTTGACTGAACAGTACTTCAAGAAGCATTAAGTATCGGACAGGTTTCAGAGCATGTGAAATGGCATTACTATCCTGTCAATTTGAATACAATATTCCCTGGACTTGTTTTGAGGTATCTGAAAACATATGCTAAAGTTTAGTTGCACAGAAGCGGCAATGGACAGTTCTCCTACATTCAGCAACATAATCATCACAGAACTCTTTCTGGCATTCCCAAATTACTGTAATACAGTTTCAAGGTTTGGAATTCTAACTGCAGGATTTCAATTTTGCTGTCACTCAATAGTTTCTGGCTCCTAAACAAATAGTTTATATGATCCTGAAGAAACATGCTTCTTTGGTAGCAAAGCAAATAAAAAGTGACATTAATAATTTTAAGACTGAATAAATGTTATATGAATAGACTTCCCCTTGCCTATCTGATCCCATGCTAAAGCAGATTCTTATACATGGCATTCATTGCTTAAAGGTGCTCCTCATGCCCTGTGTATCTGTCTACTTTATCATATGTTCACAAATTCATGGGGAGGTCCCTTCATCTGTTGATCTGAGCTGACTGCTAGTGGATCTGTGTCTTGGGTCTGATGCACATCAGAGGGACTTGGAGGCAAAATATTTCCAAGTACTGGAATAAACATAAATGTTCATAGCCGACAAGAGAAAAGTAATGCATAAAGAACTTACCTGACTGATAAAAGCATAATAGATGAAAAATATTCCTTACCTGAAAAACATAACAAAGAACAAAATGTTAGGATACTGATTCACAGTTATTCATGAATCATTTAGTATTTAAAGTACTGCAAAACCTTTGCTGTTCTTTGTATTTCATGCACTAGTAAACAAAAGACGGTTTGTTTACTGTAAAACTCAAACACATTAAGCACTGTGGAAATAATAAATACTTATGGAATTATTGTTTTGTTTTCTTTTTCATTTCAGGATATGCTTTAAGTCCTATTCTGTGTCACTGATGCTCAGACTAAGAATGAATACATTTGCCATATACAAATGCTGTGACCTGGTCAATTTCAAATTTCTTTCCTTTATTCACGGATATGTGCCAACATTTCTTGTAGACAATTTCACCTTCAATTCTACCGAGGACCTACCCACTAATAACCGTAATGAAACATGCTTTATGTGAGAGCCTGTTCATTTATTTTCATTCGCGTGAGTGCCTTCAGAGACCAGTGTTGCAATCACGGCTACTTACTACTTAATTCCCAGCCAAATTTATGGTCAAATTGAAAAATGGATGCAGGTTGCCTGATGCAAGATGCTTTTGTCTGAAGCATTCCTTGTGGAATCATTATACTTGCATTAATCTTTAATCTGCAATTAAACAATCAGCTCTATGTAAAAGATAACAGAAAATTGATCTATGAATGTGTACTCGACAATATATCTTAATGTACGTGTACACTGGCAAAAGGGTGGGTGGATGCAGGGATGAAGAAGTTGATAATTAGAGCAGAATTCATCATTAGGCTTGGGGTCAACAAAAGGTTAGGAAAGGAAACAAAATGTTTATTATTGGTTTGCATCTACTCTGTACATTTCCAGTACTTAATGGGTTTATCTTTTTTCCCTTCCACGGGGTGGGAAACACATAGAGGAAGAGAATACAATAGATGAAGGCATGGCATAACTGATAAATCTGTCTTGGCAGAATATGCAACCCACTTTGAATCTGCTTCTTTCCAATTAAGAGCCCAGCTTCCAGCTCTAGCAGATGCTTAATTGGTGGCTGAGGCTGCCAGACAGGCACCAGCACTACAATCATTAACAGGTAGTTTGAAGCCATTAAGGTGCTCGAGCTTGTCAATTTCCTTCTCCTCCACCATTGTCATAAACCACCTTCCTCCTGGAGGCCAGCTTGTCTTGCTGAGAGAAGCTACATGCAGCTGAAAGCTCTGCCTCAATTCTGAGGCTTTAGAAGTTATTAAATTAGGACCTAAGGCTTCAGAAGCAGTGAGCACATAAACAGGCCTTCTTGTCTGGTTCCAATGTAATATCAGCATGGTACCAAATGGCAACAACAGTAGGTGACCAGAAGGGCTTCTGCTGGTGAAAGAAACAGAAATTCCGTAATTAAATCTCGATAATAGAGAAGCACAAACATCTGTTTGAAGGGTTTCTTACCAGTTATGCATATAGCTATGATACCATTTTAAATAATATAGTGCTGTACCACCAAGAAGCAAACGATGAATGAGATACAGAAACACAAAGAATGTTCAATGTATACACCTGGGCAGTATTGTGCACTTAAGAACTATTAAACAAAATCAGCCACTTAGCTCCTATGTAAACTTGATTCATTGATATACTGTTAAGCCAACAATGGACAGTCTCTCCGCCTCCCAGCTTTTCTTTGCTTTGCTTTCAGGATCATTATTCATGTATTTGTATTTACTTAAAGTTCAATCTAATTTACTACAGTAAATAAAACATCATATTTTCAAACCTCAGCTTAATTGTTTTTAAATGCCGGCAGTCTAAAGGATTAAAATTATCCAGTTAATTGCTTAATTTAAAATAAAAGTGCCACTGAATGGAGTCACTTTACACATATGAAAAGAAAAAAAAAGAAAGGGATGGTGCCATCTGGGATTCATTGGCAGTATGTTATACACCTCTGGGGCCATCACTGGAAACATCCCTGGAATAGGCTACCACCATTCTCACCCATCTGTAGGAAGAGCCAGAAAGGAAGAATGGGCACTATGATTGTAGTTGTGCACAGGCTCAGAGACAGAGGAGTGGGTGGGTTATCCTTCAACAATATAAGGCTGTAATGGTTAAAATCAAAACCTTGAATTGAGCGCAGAAATAAAGAGGCAGCCAATCCAAATGCTCCAGAACTCGTGCAATATACTGATAGCATCAGGTGTTACTCATAAAGCAGACTGCTGTATTGTGAACCAAATGTAGTTTCCACTCAGCCCCACTTTTCATTAATATACCTCTGAGGTTACAGTAGTATGAATCAGTGTCGCAAGGCTGAGGACACGAAAAGCTCCATACAATTAGCCCTTCTTGCTTGAGGAAATCTGTTTCAATGTATCTAAAGCAGTGTGCATCTACACATGATAAGTCTTTCAGTTCTCGCTTATACCCAGAATTGAACTTTGTTGGTCTTGGAGGTGCCACTACACTCAAACTTAGTTCTCACATCTGTTTATTAACTCTTATATTTGTATGCTAATCTGCTGCCATTCACAGGTTTTACCAACTGCTTTAATCCAACCTCACCTATAATTATCACCCAGTTACTGATGCATCTTGACTCTAACTAGCCATTCCTGGCAACTTCCCCCCCCCCCCATGTAAGGCTTGAGGAAAACTAGTTCAATGCATCTGAAGAAATATGCATGCACAAGAAAGCTTATACCCAGAATGAAACTTTGTTGGTCTTAAAGGTGCCTCTGGACTAAAACTTTGTTCAATAAATACATTGGTGAGAGAATCAATCCCTAGACCACCTCACAAGTAAAATTCCAAGGAGCTGTATGAAGAAATGCATTTTTTTTCTTTGGCGGTTTGAAATGAACAAAACCTTCACTTTGAGTTTGAAAAGTTTTTTTCTCTGTCTCTAGGCAGAGAACAGGCAGGAAGAAGGGAAGTCAGTTCAATTGCTCTCCAGACTTACCTCAGATACCTTCATACAAGTGCTAATGGGTCTAGAAAATGGGATGGTCAAGCTCCCCTTTGGAGGTTTTAAATACTAGAGAGACTTCAGGAAAAGCTTCACTTGCCTGGCCTGACCTGGCCAGTAGGTGAAGAAAAGAGGGGTGATAAAACTCAGGGGATCAAGGAGGAAGCTCTTTTTTGTGCTGGGTCCATCAGAGCAGGCAGAACTCTTAGCTGAACTCTTAACTGGAGGCGGCGGCCACTGACCATGTGCTGGCCTGAAGAGTTACAGAAAGCTTCAAGGTAACGGCAACCCTGTAGAGATCTGTAACTAAGGAGCCTGCCCTATATTTTAACATCTCATATGGCATGTATTAAGAGAGGGACAGAGGATTTGCATTTTAACTATCTCTTTTGAATCCCTTACTCAATCTGGTGCTGTGCTAAAAGTATGCTTGTGAACATTTTCTTTTTAATAAATACTTTTATAACTTTTGATGCTGGTAGTGGTTCTCTGTAACACATAGACCTCCACTGTCTTGGACACACTATTTGAAAAGGAGTGCCAGAGGGAAGGCAGGCAGTTGGCAAGTGACTATTCCTCCAAGAGTGCACAAGGCAGTAAGCTGTCCCTGTGGTGACCAGGTGCTGGTCAGCAGGAGACACAGAGGCAAGGCCTCAGAACTGGGAAGGGAAGCTGGGAGTCCTGACCCTCCCAGCAGGCAATTGCTTACAATGATCAGGTGGTGGTGGCAGATTACCAGAGAGAAAGAAAAGCTTCTCCAGATGTTGGGAAAACCTTGGAGGGCCAGGTGGAATGGGGCCTGTAGGCTAGAACAGGTGCATTCCACCACAAGCTGATACAGTATCTCTGATGGCCCCTTTCTGAGGTTGGTAGAACAGAACTGAATGGTCCACAGTGTCAAAGGCAGCTATCAAATCCAGCAAAATCAATACAGACAATAAGATTATCAAGGATAAAAATGTAAAACAGAAGAAAAAACAGCAACACATAAACACATTTGAAAGCATTAGTTCATAAGCAGTTCATAAGCAGAACTCTGCCTACGGCCACATAGAATGCTAGTCTTGGGCTGAGGGGACAACAACCCTTTCACAATGATTTTTTTAAAATAACATTTTTATTTCAATTTTTCAAATTATTTATTTATTTTATTATTTATTTATTTGAATTTCTATCCCGCCCTCCCCAAAGGCTCAGGGCGGCTAACAGGGCATACTGCCAAGTAATAACAATAAACAATATAAAATGTTAAAATACAATGAACAGTTAATACACAATTAAATAAACATCATAAAACATTTCCAGTGCTCCTCTATTCAATCCCAGATGTTAAGAATTTTAAGATTTTAAAACTAAGATGGCGTTCTCCATGGCCTAGCTAGACAACCACAGCAATGTGAATTCCACTGCCCTGCCATCCCCTAAAACACATCCCGTTCCCTCCAATGATGCCTGCACCAGCGGTAGCAATATGCGGAAATCCTGGGCGTAGGTGGAACAATGATGGTGGAACAATAATGGTGGCGGCTCCTATTCAAAAGCCTGGCGGAAGAGCTCCATCTTACAGGCCCTGCGGAACTGTACTAGGTCCCGCAGGTCCCGGATCTCCCCTGGGAGCTTGTTCCAACAGATAGGAGCCGCCACCGAAAATGCCCTAGTCCTGGTAACCACCAATTTGATGGTCCGGGGGCCTGGAACGTCCAGGATATTTTGCTCCCCCGACCGTAGTGCACTTGGGGGAATGTGGGGAAAGGCGGTCCCTTAGGTAGGCTGGTCCCTGGCCATATAGGGCTTTAAAGGTAAGAACCAGCACTTTGAAGTGAATCCGGTATACTATCGGCAACCAGTGCAGCGCTTTCAGCACCGGCCGGACGTGATCTCGTCTAGGAAGACCCGTCAACAGCCTGGCTGCAGCATTCTGCACTAGTTGCAGCTTCCAGATTTGCGACAAAGGCAGCCCCATTTAGAGAGTGTTACAGTAGTCTAACCTTGAGGTGACCGTCGCATGGATTGCTCTGGCTAGGTCATCATGGTCGAGGAAAGGGACCAACTGCCGCGCCAGCCGAAGATGGTAAAAGGCTGACTTGGCAGTGGCTGCTACCTGGGCCTCCATCATTAGCGAGGAGTCCAGGAGCACACCCAAACTCCTAACCTCCGACACTGGCACCAATGGCGCCCCGTAAAAGGTCAGGAGAGGGAGCCCTAACCCCGGACCAATCCGAATCAAACCCAAGACCTTCGTCTTTGCCGGGTTTAATTTCAGCCGACTCAGTCTGAGCCACCCAGCCACGGCCTGTAATGCCCGGTGAAGGTCATCAGGAGTGGAATCTGACCGGCCGCCCAACATCAGATATAGCTGGGTGTCATCAGCCTATTGATGACACCCCAGCCCAAAACTCCGGGCAATCTGGGCAAGGGGGCGCATGTAGATATTAAACAACATCGGGGATAGCACTGCCCCGTAAGGTACGCCACATTCAAGGGGCCACCTCTGGGACCGCTGATCCCCTATCGCCACCCTTTGTCCCCGACCCTGGAGAAAGGAGACCAGCCATTGAAGGTCAAGCCCCTGAATCCCCACGTCGGCGAGGCAGTGGGTCAGCAACTGATGGTCGACCATATCAAATGCAGCTGACAGATCTAACAACGTGCCGCCACACCGCCTTAATCCAGATGCCTATGGAGATCGTCAGTCTGAGCGACCAGTACAGTCTCCACCCCGTGACCAGGGCGAAAGCGTCATCCAGAAAGCCCTGCATCTGTGTCGCCACCGCTCTCTCAATTTGCCCAAATAGGGCAAATTGGAAACCGGCCGATAGTTGGCCAATTCGGCCGGGTCCAAAGATGGCTTTTTCAGGAGAGGGCGGACCATCGCTTTTTTGAGTGCCCTGGGGAACCGTCCCTCCAAGAGAGACTTGTTGATAATCTCCCGCAGGGCACCTCGAAACCACTCACGACCCATTTTAATGAGCCGGGAGGGGCACGGATCAAGGTCGCATGTGGTTGGGCGCACCGACACAAGCAATCTGTCAACTTCCAGGCTGAGTGGGCAAAAACTCACTAAACCCGGCCCAAAGACGTGCAAGGGGCCTCAAGTTCACTCACTGTATCAATTGTGGCGGGGAGGTCGCGGCGGAGCGCCAAGACTTCCTCTGCAAAATAGCTCACAAATGCCTCACAGCCAATATCCAATTCCCTCACATTTTGCCTGCCCTGAGGCAGAGCTGTCAATGACCGAATCGTGCTAAATAATTGTGCCGGGCGTGAGCTAGCAGATGCAATCCTGGTCGCATAGAACTCCCTCTTTGCGGCCTTGACTGCCATCTCATAGGATCTCATAAACGTCCTATAGAATGCTCTTGAAGCCTCGTCGTGAGCACAGCGCCACCGTCTCTCTAGTTGTCTCAGTTCTCGCTTCAGCTGGCGCAACTCCTGGGTATACCAGGGCGCCCGCCTAGCACGAGTCCGGAGAGGACGCCTGGGAGCAATCTCGTTGATGGCCGCGGAGAGCCGGCCATGCCAGTCTTTTACTAGCTCATCCAATGAGCCGCCAGGGGGCTTCAGGTCCCGCAACCCCATCTGGAGCCGCATAGGGTCCATTTGGTCTCGCGGGCGAGCAAAAATCCACTCACCACCTAAGCAGGGTTTGGGTGGCACATTCAGATGGGCCTTCAGGGCCTGGTACTGCTATTGCAGTAATCCGGTCCACCCTCACCCCAGCCGCGAAGATCAAGTCGAGCATGTGACCGGCACGATGCGTGGGGGCCATAATAAGTTGAGAGAGTCCCAGTGCCGCCATCAATGACACTAGATCCGTAGCTCGGCTGGAGGTCGAGTCCTCGGCATGGACGTTGAAATCACCCATGACCAACAGCCTAGGGTGCTCTAATGCCCAGCCTGATACAGCCCCCAGCAGGGACGGCAGGCTATTGGCTGGTGCGCTAGGCAGTCGGTACACCACCCAAATTGCCAAACTCTCCTCAGCCTCCAGCATCGCTCCGACACACTCTATGCCTGCGATCTCCACAGCCGGGAGTGCCTTGAAGGAGTAAGCCTCCCGAATGAAAATAGCCACTCCTCCCCCCCGCCCCTTCATCCATGATTTACATCAACAGAACAACAACAAAACCTTAGTGGAACACAATTAAAACCATAACACTAATGGAAAAGTATTAGTATATATTATACTTGCAGTTCTAGAGGAATCTGTTAATATTACATCATATGAAAAATATCATAATATTTCTTTGGGACCTGAACAGTTTTAGATGAATCGTTGTTGAAAAAGTGTTCAAGGAATGGGAACCATTTAAGCTGGAAATCACTATGTCCGGATGCATTAGAAAATGAAGACACCTTATCTGAAAACTTATCCATTGAGTATAACTCCCAGAGTTTGTTGTACCAAGGTGAAAGAGTTATATTATTTGTACTTTTCCACGTATTAGCTATGATCGTTTTTGCTGCTACTATGAAGATTGAAATAAGTTCCCTTCTAATTCTAGGAATAGTTTGATCATTCCAAAGGTCTAATAGATATGTTTCTGGGGAAAGAGGAATGTAATAACCAGTAATAGATCTAATAGCTTTTGAAACTTTTATCCAGAATTTTTTTACAACAGGACAGTACCACCAACAGTGGATAAAAGACCCATAGCCCCCACAAGACCTCCAGCAAGTTGGTGAGTATGATTTTGTGATATTGTGTAATCTTGCTGGGGTTAAATACCATCTTGTTAGTACCTTGTAACTTTGCAGTTGTATATTAAGAGATTTTGAAGTAATGGATGGGGAGGACCAAATTTGTTGCCAAGATTCCTCGTTAATGGTAGTAGTGCAATCTGATTGCCATAAGGTTTGGTAACTAAGCGGTTGATTAGAATGGGATATAACTAGTTCAGCATATAGAACTGAAATAAGACTTTTAAAATGAGATCTATCAATTTTCAGTATTCGTTCAAATATAGTTAATGGTCTAGATAAATCTGAAGTGGTTAACAAGGAACTTGTTAAGTGTTTCCCTTGGTAGTATTCATACCATGGAATGGAGCATTTATATTTTTTCTCTAAAGCTAATTTGGGTATTAATTCATTATCCTGCAGTACATTACATAGTCTAGAGATGTTATTATGCTTCCATATTTCAAATGTTGATTTAAACCAGGTCTGCCCTAGAAAGGGAGTGATAGGTGATACCTTTGGAGCTAGTAGGTGTTTCCTTCTATCCCCTACCTTAAGTGTGTTATGCAAAAAGATGTTATTAGAGAGTTCTGAGGGTCTATTTGCTGTGCTTTCCCATAGTACATTTTGAAAAGGAGTTTTATTTAGATATGTGTCTTCTATTAATTTCCAATCAGGTAAGAACGATTGATTATACTGTTTAATAAGACCTAATAGTGTGGTTGCTTCATGGTAGCTTTTCAAATCTGGTAGAGCTAGACCTCCCAATTTGAGAGGTCTCATCAAAATTTTATAATTAACTCGTGAGGGAGCTTTGTTCCATATAAAGCTTACAAAAGCTTTCTGCCATTGTTTGAATAAGTGTTGTGGAATATCTATAGGTGATGTGCAAAATAAAAATAAAAATGTAGGAAAAATAAATGTTTTAATCATTTGTATTTTTTCTATCCAGGATGATCTGGAGGAGTCACTATGATTTGAAAAGGTGTCTAATATTTTGTGAAGTGGTAAAAAATTATATTTAATTAGGTCAGTTAACTGAAGAGGGATTTCTATTCCCAAATATTACCATGTTTTTCCAACCCATGTATAATTGTAATTATTTGTGATATATGAACACTTCAATTTCATTTTCAACCCATAGTTTCAGTATAAGTGGGCTGGAAGAAGGAAGTGGCCAAAAGCTTCTAATTTGTATCTGTTATTGAGGGTTTAGAGAAGAATATTCAGAGGAGGCAAAATAACCACTGCCACAGGAGGTGGTGACAGCTACAAGCATGAACAGCTTCAAGAGAGAATTAGTTAAACATGTGGAGAAGAGATCCATCAGTGGCTGTATGCCACAAGGTATAGATAGGAACTCTCAGTCTGGGACAAGTGATGCACAGTATTCTTGATGCTTGGGGGGGGGGGCAACAGTGTGGGGGGGTTCTAGTGTCCTGGCCCCACTGTTGGACCTCCTGATGGCACCTGGTATTCTTGGCCACTGTGTGACAGAGTGTTGGACTGGATGGGCCATTGGCCTGATCCAACATTGGCTTCTCTTATGTTCTTATGTACTTAACCAAATTAATTTAAAAGGGCATATTTTACGTCAGAGCCCTTGGGTTTGTCAGAAAGAACCTATACGATTATGTGATAAGCAATCATATTTTGACATCACTATAAAGCAGATGTATCAAAATGCATACATCTTTAGGAGACTACATGTAATGTCCACTTAGAGATTCATCTCCAGCTTTTGTAGATGTGAACATTGCATTAAATAAATAAATAGTTACTTTTTAAAAATCAGGATATTATTGGGACCTGAACAAGGTCAGGATATTATTGGGACCTGAACAAGGTCTCACAAGGTCTTTTCTGCATTTTTCGGGGGTCAGTTCTGGCCTCTTACTGTTTTGTTTATCCCCAGAGTTTAGCACATATTTTTGTGCCTTTAGTTTTCACTTTGTTGTTGTTTTTCTATTGAGTCTTTTATGTTTCTTTTGAGACCACTTTTACCGCAATACTTTTCTGGAAGCCAATTTTGAGTCATCCCTTGCAGTTTGTAATATTTCTATTGGCTTTCTTTGCCCCTCCCCCAGTTTGTAATATTTCTATTGGTTTTCTTTGTCCCACCCACCTCCAGTCCATTTTTCAATTATTGGACTGTCATCATCAGCTTCTGAAAAACAGGTTGCCCCAGCTGAAATGGGACAGTTGATAGATGTGTGGCATAGTGTGGCATAGTGATAGTGTCTGACTAGGATCTTGGGAGACCCAGATCTGAACTATCACTTGCTTGCTGGATGATCTGCTAGTCACATATGCTCAGCCTATCATAGGGTTGTTGTGAGGACAAAATAGAGTAAAGGTGAACAATATAAGCTGCCACTGAAGAGGAACACGGGGTATAAATGAAGTAAATAAATAAATAATAAATAATGATAGTTAACACATTTTCAAGTGGCTGTATATTAACAGTTTAACTATGAAAATGACACTTCTTACCCAGCCCAAATAAGCACTGTGAATCCCAACAATGCCTTTCTCACCTGGTTAATTTCTAATTCAACTTCCTCTTCTCCCATGAAGGTAGAGTTTGACATTATTTAACCTCCAATGTAATGGTTCTTCTTCCAGCCCCCAGGGCCTCCCCCCTCCCCTGTTTAATTATATGGCTAAAACCATTTTTACTTCATCTCTTTTGCTGGCCAGAAATGTTACCTACGTAATTCTTTCTCTCAATATAGCCAGCATTTAATGATAGGGGGAAAAAATATACACCCACAGTGTGGTTATCAGTTTTCTCAAAGAGTCCAGATGGGGTTAATAAAATGTTTGGGTACAAATAAAATATGCTGTGGGTTTAAAAAACAACAACAAACTACAACCTCCCATCTTTCTTTGCTGCAGACAATGGGTGATTTGCACAACTATTAAAATGAATGATTGCCTAAACAAACAGGACAATGTGTGCACTTCAACAAACACTGTAGCTGCAATGTAAGGGGGAAAATACCAAGATCTCTGTTTTGAAAAACTTTTTTGAGGGGGACATAAATCTGTACTGAAATCCCTATAAAAGTAAAGAAATCATGTGCAAAACAGAATAATTACAAGAGGCTAGATTTTGAAATTATAAGTTTAAAGTAAAAGAAGCATTACTCGAGAACTGGTGTTGTTACTGGACTGAGACATGTTTTGTCATGACACTCAATACTTATTTAAGTTATTTAAACCTGCTTTAGGCAAAGCAATTAATACTTTAACATGCAACTGCCTAAAAACCTCAATACTGAAATGGAAAAGGGAGATAAAGCACAAACAAATACTCAAATGGAAAAGGGAGATATCAAAAACATTCTAGCAACCCTTCTGGTCCAAATATTTATGATGAAAAATTATTTCTACAGGTCCTCCGGGGGGGACGACTACTGATCAATAAGAAACACCGACTTTTAAAAAGATCTTTATTGGAAAAAAAGGAAAGTCATTAGCAGGAACATCAAACAGAAAATACACTGGTTGCTTCACAACCCTTATAGCAAATTTATATTTTTAATGGATTTAACTGCACTTTAATATTAAACTCAGTGATGTATCAGCTTTCTCCATACACCAAGTATCATCTAGAAATCTCTGTATGGTTGGCCAGAATGTTTCATTTTCCTTCCCCAGTCCTCACATGACTATGATCCATGACTATCACTGAGCAAAGCAGCTTTCTTCATGTCAAAGTCAGACTCAGAATAAGCTTGATTTCCTCATGCATGGTTCATGTGCATGGAAAATCCTCCCTATATTATAAAGCAGTAAGACGCAGACTCACGCACAGGAGAGAAAATGCGCCCCTACAGTGTTTGGCCGGCTGACCAGTCCGTCACGGCCTTCCCTGCCTTCCATTGGCCGTGTCCCATGGCTCCCACCTCCGACGCCACATCCCGCCTCTGACGCTTCGGGTGGGGCGGGGGGACACAGCGCGTGGACTGCGAGGGACCACGCTCTCCTGCCTGCCTGCCGGCCCCTGCTCCCGCTGCCGCCTCCGACTCTTCAGCCTGTGCCGCGGGGGGGGAGGGGGCGCGCTCGCAGGCAGCCAGCCTCCCGGATGGACGATCGCCCAGGCGGGGGGAGCCCTCTCCTGCCTCCCTTCGCTCCCTTTGCGGCCTCCTCCTCCTCCTCTTCAGCCTGGCTCAGACAAGAAAGGCTGGCAGTTTCAGTGGCCCGTTGTAGGACAATACCCAGTGAATGAGAACTTTCTCTGCAACCTCCGGACGTTCCCCTCCCCCAGCGAGTCGGTTCTCAGCCGTGCTCGGGGCACCGCTGCCGGGGAGAGGGCGGGGAGAGGGAGGAGGTGGGGGGGCTAGCTGCCCGTTGTATCGCCCTTCTCAACGGGCCTTTCTCCCTAGTATACTTTATAAGGAAGATAATCTCTTGCACCCAAGCCATACTCTGTACTGCTTCAATTGATGCAGAATGCCTACACGTATGACAAACAACCAAGTTTTGCTCCGAACACCTATGCCAGCTGAAAAAAAGTATGGGTTCAGAGGCGTCAGTGTTTTAAAAGAGCTGATTTAATAAAAGGTATTTTATATATATAATTCTCTTGACGCATTGGCCATTTCCAGCTCTCCCATTGGCTGTGCTGCGCACTCCATCAGCCATTGGCCCATCAACCACTACTCAAGAGTAATCATGAGCCATTGGCTGGCGGCTGGGTCCGCTTTTCTTCCCAGCCCACTGCCACCTCAGCCACTATTCCATGTCAGAATATTTGCAAAAACGGCTGTCTCTCATGACAAAGACACTTATCCTGCTTGGCTTCTGCAGGACTAACTTTTCCCTCAGTGGCTGTTGCTAGGCAACCAAGCTTGGTTCTGTCAGTAAAAAGACAAAGGAATGAAGCTCTTCCCAGGCCTTTGTGGGGAACTCATTGGGGTCAGTCCTGACTAAGGTTGCCAGCTCCAGGTTGGGAAATTCCTGAAGATTTTGTGCTGAAGTCTATGGAAGCCAGGGTTTGGGGAGGGGAGAGGCCTCAGCTGAATAGAATGTCATACAGTTCACCCTCCAAAGCAGTTATTTTCTCCAGGGGGAAAGATCTGTTGTCTGGAGTTCAGTTGTGATACCAGGTGATACCACAGCCAGTGTGGTGTAGCAGTTAGCACTTCACAGCAGGGTCTTCCAGACCCAAGTTCTTGATGTGGAAGCTGGACCAGTCACAGACTTTCAGCGTAACCCTCTCCCCCACCCACTGCCAATTTGGCCGTGGGTGTCAGAATAAACTATGAAAATGGCTGTCTCTCCTGCTTCGCTCCGCCATGGCTGGCTGACTACTGAGGTCAGCCAGCGGCCATCAAACCATTCTCTTCAACCCCCTGCTGTGTGGCTGACTTTCCCCTAGGGGTGTCAATCTCCAGGTGGGATTTGGAGATCTCCCACTGTTACAATTGATCTCCAGATGACAGAGATCAGTTCCCCTGGAGAAAATGACTGCTTTGGAGAGTAGACCCTATGGCATTATACCCTTCTGAGTCCTTCCCCTCCCCAAATGCTGCCCTCTTCAGGATCCGCCCCCCAAATCTCCAGGTATTTCCCTACTCAGAGCTGGCAACCCTACTTTCCCCTCAGTGCCTGTTGCTAGGCAACCAAGTTTGGTTCTGTCAGAAAAAGGCAGGGGGGAGACCCTTTCTATGCCTATTTTGGCCTTCGGGAGAAAACTCATTGGAGTCAGTCCTGACTAGGGTTGCCAGCTCCAGGTTGGGAAATTCCTGGAGATTTTATGGTAGAGTCTACGGAAGCCAGACTTTAGGGAGGGGAGCAGCCTCAGCTGAACAGAATGCCATAGAGTCCACCCTCCAAAGCAGTTATTTTCTCCAGGGGGAGAGATCTGTTGTCTGGAGTTCAGTTGTGATACCAGGCGATACCACAGCCAGTGTAGCATAGTAGCACTTCAGAGCAGGGTCTACCAGACCCAGGCTCTTGCTGTGGAAGCTAAGTGGGTGATTTTGGACCAGTCACAGATTTTCAGCCTAACCTACTTCACAGGGTTGCTGTGAGAGTTAAAAGGGGGAGAGGAGAATGATGTAAGCTGCTTTGGTCCCCATTGCAGAGAAAAAAAATGTACTTTTCCTCCTGGGGAACCATTGTTCCCAATCTCCAGGTGAGGGGTGGAGATCACTCAGAATTACAACTGCTCTCCAGGAGGGAGAGCAGAAGTCAGCTGAAGTCAGAGGGGCAGATAACGGTAGGTTGATGGTTAGCTGAAAAGGAGATGGGGTTCCCAACTCCAGGTTGGGAAATTCCTGGAGATTTGAGGGGTGGAGCCTGGATAGGGTGGGGTTTGAGGAGGGGTGGGACCTCAGACAGGTACAGTGCCATAGACTCCACCCTCCAAAGCAGCCATTTCCTCCTGGGGAACCATTGTTGCCAATCTCCAGGTGAGGGCTGGAGAGCACTCAAAACTACAATTGCTCTTCGGGTAGCAGAGCTCAGTTCATCAGGAGAAAATGGTAGACTCTGTGTCATTAAACCCTGCTGAGGTCACCACAGCAAATTGACACTGAGTGCCCAAGGCCGGGGTACTCTCCCAGAACCTCTTTCTAGAGCTCATTGTATTTATTTCCACAATGGACCTTATTCATAGTTATTTCATAAGTTTCATGGCTGTTCTGAAAGAAGACATTCTAAGTGAGACCCTTGCCCTTACTTGACATGGCATCACCATCACTTTTGCCTCTTGTGTTCTCCTACAATCCACTATCATCATTTTCTTTCACCCAAAAGTTTTTTTTATTCCCATTAATCTCCCCCCCTCTTTTTCTAATAAGACTGGCAATTGATCAAGATCACTTTACAATTCTAATAATCCCTTTGTAAGCATTATGACATGCTAAAACCAATATTACAAGCATCCCAGTTCTCATCTGTGCTAAATAATATGTGTGTGTGTGGGGGGTTTCTCCTGGCCTGCTTATATAACTAAAAAAGATCCCTTTGGTCTACCATTCTTTCTCCTTAACAGGTTCTCCTGGGCACAACAGTGTTCCTGGATGTTCAGGTTGCTGCTGTGGCCACTTTTACTGATGTTGGATAATTTGCTAGCTATGTCCTCTCCTGTGAGCCACTCCACCCATACACATGCCCTGGAAAATTCTTAACTTGAATACTGCCATGTGCTCTACATTTTTCTTTTACACTGAATTAGTATTTATTTAGATATTTACATCCCACTTTTCTCCTCAATGGAGACACAGATTTATTTATTTATTAAATTTGTTAATTGCCCAGTCCTTGCAGTGCAGGGCTCTGGGTGATCTACATCATTCATAAAAACATCAAGATGAAATGATAAGAACATCAATAACATATTTCAAACAAAAGGATGGCATATTTTAATTGGTCCCATTTCAGACTGCTGGCCACTTTGTGGGCAGGGGAAAGGAGGGCAAAGATGATATAAGAAGCAACTGGAACAGAAAGGGGGCCAGCTATGATGGAGACCGTTACTGTCCTCAGCCAAAGGCCTGGCAGAACATCTCTGCCTTACAGGCACTGCAGAAATGCATAAGGTCCCAAAGGGCCCTGATGATATTTGGCAGAGAGTTCCAACAGGTTGGGGCCAGGACCAAAAAGGCCAGATAGTTTTAGGGCTGGGGACCACCAGCAAGTTGTTATCTGAAGAGCTTAACCCTCTTTCAGGGACATATAGGAGGAGACGGTTACATAGATATGTCAGTCGCTGACTGCAAAGCATTACATTTTATTCTAACAGCCATCTTGTAAGATAGTTAGTGCCTACCGCTGCATTGGCAGAGCAGGAGAGTGACTGATCCAAGGTCATCCTGCAAGCTTTAGTGGCAGAGCGGGGATTTTAATTTGAGTCTTCCAGATCCTTGTCTGACACTGTAACCATCACACAACACTATATCATTACACCCACACATCCATCCCACTTTTAATAACAGCTAAAACTTTATCATTCTATTCCATGTCCTCTCACTCTTTTATATAATATACTTTTTGGAACATTGTGCCCCAATTTCTGGGGTATGTATGGGTGCACAGGTTCATTTATTTATTTTATATTAAAATGTATAGCACCCTTTTCAGTTTCCAAGAGGAGTTCAAGATTAAGTTGTAAACATATATGGACACAGGGGGGGGGGAGTCTATGATTTCAGGAGAAGGAAACACAATCAGGAAAGGACACAAAAAATCAAGACAGAGAATACAGAAATGAGAATGAGAGCAATGGAGTACTGGTGAAAGAACAGCCTAGAGAAATTTTTAACAGAGCAGCTAAACAGTTTCCCTATATTTGCCTTCTTCTGAATCATAACTGTATCTATTCCTGCTTTATTTGCATATCTGGACACCCATCAGATCTTTATTACATATTTATACCCTGCGTTTGTCCTTAATGAGGATTTCTTTCTTCCTCCTCATTGAGGATCTCTTTCCTCCTCCATTTTATCCTCACAACCACACTGTAAGATACATTAGTCTTAGCAAGATTGAGGGGTCTAAGTGGTCTAAGGTTACCCAGCAAGTTTACATGATGAAGTAGGGATTTGAGCCTTGGTCTTCCAGATCTGACTCTCACACTCAGACCATACCACACACCATGCTGAATGTCATATAAATCATATATAAGAAGATTCTTGTTGCTTTTTGGTGACAGTGCCAAAACTTGAGAACTTCTTCCCGAGAAATTCATTCATTTCACATTTGTGTTTACATATCAGAGGGACCCTTTGCAGTGCCTACTTAGAGGTAAGTAAATAAATATCACAAGAAACTGCAGTTGAAAACATCTGCCATATTAGGAAAAGCAAAAGATAAATATACAGCAGTTGTAGTCGAAATTGGATGCTAGCTGGTATACGATGGCAGCCACCATCTTTGCTTGGAGTTGTTTACTTCTTGAAAAGGTTCTCATTCAAAAAGTAACCTGAAGAAACAATGCATTTCAAAGAACCTGTAGTAAGTTTATAAATTCTGTAGCTGTCATGTGTAAATCATCAAAATTCAGATTACTGAGTCACATACACAACAGAACTTGAAAGGAAGAAAATGAAATCTTGATAACAAGCCTGCTGATGCTACTTCCACAACACTATATTATTTGGCTGAAAGTAACCTAGGAGAGTATAAGATCTATTTTTGTTGATATTTAAATCAAGAAAACACTATTTTTTAAATAATAGAATACGGCAATCACACTAATTGCTCTTGCTGCATTATATACATTTTTATAAAATGAAGATTGCCTCACAAAATAAGCAATATGCACTAAATTTATGATACAGCTAACAAAGAAAAGAAATTCTTCACTTCATGCCTTGTCTTGTTTATTTTTATCACTGAATAGTTTTGAAATCTTACCAAATAAAATGCAATATAAACCTTCAATTGCTGTTAGATGGAACTGAAATTATATTTCTAATATTTGTAGTTAAATATGACATTCTGCCATTGGGAGCAAAGCTATTTTGCACAGAAATGCAAATGACTGCATTCATTGTAAGAGCTTTGTTGGTTATTCTTTGTGTTCCTTATCATTCCTTTCCAAAACCCCAGTGCTTCTGTGGCAAGCACAGAGGTGTGTCAACAGCAGTCTCAGCTACCGTAAAAGGCATCCTTATCAAAAAGCACAGGGTGCAGTCAGAATGACCTGCCAAGTCACAGAATCTGGTCTCCTCTCCTCTACCTTTTGTGCAAAGCATGAGTCTTTGTCCTCATGATGCAGTCAGTCTTTTGCCATAGCATAGAGTGCACAGAGCCTCTATCGGTCAAGAAGAACAACTCAAAATAGTGTGAGTTTTGAAAACTTTGTGGCCCTTATCATTCTAGAAGTGAGCTCTGACTCAGGAAAGATTATGCTAGAATATATTTTGTTAGTCCTTAAAGTGCCACAGGACCTCTGTTTTGTTTTGCTGCAACCAACTAACATTGCTACTCCCTCTAGAAGTATTATTTCTTCTACGGTTCCTTAAAAAAAAAAAGAATGCTATGACTGGGTTTGCAAAAGATTTCAGTAAATCTTTTTGGGGGGTTTGCCCCCCGAAGGGGGTTTTTTTATTTGCATTTTCTATAAACTACAAAAAGCTACAACTGAAAATTGGAAGGGGAAGGGGAACTATGCCCTATCACTATAACTATGGGAAATGGGAAAAGGGTAGACTAATACATGAAAACTACTTGATGGGGAAAGGAAACTACCATTCTAAACTATATCATCTATTGGTTTGGGGAAAGGAGACCTTATTAGCTAAAAATAAGGTTTATTAACCTAATATTACAAATTTGGTGTTCAATTTGATTCATTACAATATTGCTTTAAGAGTATGCATTTAATAGCTTAACACAAATTCTGCCTTTAAAAACTATTGTTCTTGTTCTAGAGTCTTTTCTTCCTGCATTTCTTCGTTTTCTTGGGTTTAGGGGTGGCTGCTCCTTTTTCTGATTCTGATGATTCTGGTGATGTGGAAGTAGTGCTTTTTGAATCCTGTGAGTAGGATTCTTCTTCTTCATCATCTTCTTCTTCCTCCTGACCCAGTTTAGAGTTCTTTTCTTTCTTTTTATATTTTAGATTAAACATTCGATCCATACATTTTTCAGCTTTTGGAACAGAGTCTATTTTGTATTTTTTATCCAAGTAATTAAAACTCAGTCCTTCCGGGAATAACCATCTATATGGTATTCCCTTTTTTGCAGAGTGAGAGTAAGCATCCTGTATAGTTTCCTCCGTTTTCTAACTTCAAAGGGAATGTCTTTTAGTATTTTTATCTCTTCATTCTTAATTTCTACAGATTTTCCCATTGTAGATTTTAGCACCAGTTCTCTGTGAATTTTAGGTAGGTTTCCCCTGGGTGTTTATTCTTTTTTATAAAGTCCGGGTAGATCCCGTAGGCTACATCCCTCTCTTTCACAAGTTCTTCCTGTTTGTAATCCATTAATGGGGCCAAAGCCTCCGCCAAAAGTTCTTTTAAGTCCTCATTCTTCTCTTCAGGGATCCCATGGAAGCGTAGAACATATGTAGGTCTTTCCAGCTGGAGCTGTATTAATTGTGTTTTCTCAGAGGATCTTTCCTTCTCTGCTTTGTCTACTCTTTTATTAATACTCTCAGTCTGTTTTTCCATTTTTTTCAATGTTTTTTCAGTTACTGAGGTCCTTTTATCCATTTGATTCAATTGTTTTTGGACACTGTCCAGTTTGGTGTTGAGGTTAGTCATCTGTTCCATTAGGGGGCACAGTGCATTTGCTAACAGTGAAGAAAAGTCTGTAGTTACTTCCTGGTATGGGGAAGGAGTTGTTGGTATGTTATTTCCGGTCACCAGTTTTTTCTCGGGCACCCTCCGTCCTCTCCCAGCCATAATATCAACAAGAAGTAAGTTTCCCAAAACAAGACAAAAGTTATGCGATTTAGATCCACTTTGTATATTTTGGCAGTTTTTGCCTTCGTTTCTTATGTGCTTGTTTTGGCTTTAAGTCTTTTTATTTCTGATTTTAAACCGCTTTTAAATCTTTTTCAAAAAAGGGGGGGAATACTTAGTCCCTCTCCCTCCACACTTCAAACTTAGGTGCTTCCAATTACTACCAAGGTCCATTCGCTTTTTCACCTGAGCGTTGCTTAACTCACAGTTTGGAGACCTGGAGATCTTTTGGAAGCATTTTAAGGTTTTGATCGTGGTCGCTTGCTCCGGCAGTAGTCTCTAAGCGCCATGTTGGCTCCACGGCAACGGTTCCTTTTGGGGATAAGGTGAGCCTCAATTCCTTGGCCGTCGCCTTGGAAGAGGCTCTCCTCAGCTCCCCAGGCTGAGGGTCTCCTACAGAGACCCCAGGGAGATCTGGGTCTTGGCGCGTCCCCATCAGAGTGAGACGGGATGCTTCCAAGCGCAAAATGCTTAAACTGGAAGTCAATTTCAGTAAATCAACAACTATATTGACAATCTAAAGTGGAGCTATTTAGAGACTCGATAAAAAGGCTTATAGGCTCCTTCCATACTCATTGGCAGGGCTTCTGAGAGCCACCATGGACCCCCAGATGATTCCATCTGCCCCCCATGACCCTGATCCAAACAACACAGGAGGCGGAGGAGGAGGAGGAGATTGGATTTATACCCCACCCTTCACTACCCAAAGGTGTCTCAGGGTGGCTTACAAACTCCTTTCCCTTCCCCTCCTCACAACAGACACCCTGTGAGGTAGGTGGGGCTGAGAGAGCTCTTTACAGAAACTGATCTTTTTCAAGAACAGCTCTTATCAGAACTATGGCTTGCCCAAGGTCATCCAGCCAGGTATAAGTGGAGGAATGGGGAATCAAACTTGGTTCTCCCAGATTAGCGTCCGCGCACTTAACCACTACACCAAACAGAAAAAACAAATCACTTGGATGGCTGTTAACATACATCACACATGTCCATCTGTCTGTCATTTGTCATTACACACCTGACACATTAGAAAATAAAACTTGGAATCTCAAAATTGGACACCAGCTTTAGGATGATCATGGGAGTTCCAAGGCCAAAAATGAAAGGAATTGGAATATCCTGGCCCAGATTATCTCCTGACCCCCATGCTATTTGCAGTGGAAGCTAAGCATGTGTAGTCGTTAAAGTGTTGAACTAGGATTTGGGGAAGCCAGGTTCAAATCCCGACTCTGCCATGAATGCTTGCTGGGTGACCTTGGGCCTATCACATACTCTCAGCCTAACCTACCTCACAGGCACAGCTCGTTTGGTGCCCGAGCCCACCGGAGCAACACTCCGACAGTTAGGACCCTAGGGGGTGGGCACATGTAGCAAGCCCCACCCCCTGCTCCCAGCAGCCCTCAATCGGGCCACGAGGAGCAACAGGAAACAGGTAAATTGAAGAGGGGCCCTGGGTAAGGCCCGCTTACCCACCCCCTCACCTTCCTGGGGCCACGGCCTGCCATGGGGCTTGAGGAGAGGCCCGCCCACCCCCTCGCCTTCCCAGGGCCGCAGCCTGCCATGGGACCCAAGGAGAGGCCCGCCTGCTGGACTTATTTGATGGCTTCAGCAGAGCACTTGGAATTGTTGAAATTTTCTTTTTAGTCTGTGAAGTTTTGCCACAGAAGCTGTGTATTATTTATCTGAATACCATTTCAGAGCTGTAAGTTAGCTCTTAGGTCAGAAGAGTAGGTTATGTATCCAGGAAACAAATTGCTAAAAAGATAAATTGGATGAGACAATTCCATTTCAAGCATGCAAATAAGCCAACGAGGTGGCTGGCGTACAAACTAAGAGCTGAAAGAGAAAAAAAGATAATAAAAAGCCTAAAAGATGAAGAGGGACAAGAGAAATTTTCCTTAAAAGAAATTTAAAAAGGAGGCAAAAGCTTATTAAAGGGATCAATGAATGTGTGAAAGCACATGAAGTTTTGCCACAGAAGCTGTGTATTATTTATCTGAATACCATTTCAGAGCTGTAAGTTAGCTCTTAGGTCAGAAGAGTAGGTTATGTATCCAGGAAACAAATGACCATTCAAAAATCATATAATTTACCAGCTATAAGTTAACAGACCTATTTTTATGTATTGCTTGCCCTGTTAGTTTGTAGGGATCATCTTGTTTGCCTGAAATGTTTCTAACTGTTTGCTGCAGTACACCCCTGCAGGCCCTGTTAAGAAAAAATGCTCTTTGGCAATGGGCATCATGACCCACAGAAAGCCTTGGACAACCTCAAACAGGCCATTGCAACTGCTCCTGCACTCTGATATTTTGATCCAAGGGAACAGTTGGAAATATAGGCAGATGCACTCAAAGACAGCTTAGGAGCGTTCCTGTTTCATCAGAAACAATCTACTGCCTATGCTACTAGAGTACTGACACAGGCTAAGCAAAACCATGCACAGGTCGAAACAAACCTTCTGGCAATTGTATTTGCTGTGACTACATTCCACCAGTTGAAACATTTGAAACACAAGTGCTAGTCCAGTCTGATTATATACCCTTAGATGCAATCTTTTCTCGGCTCATTTAAAAAGCTGCTTTATGCCTAAGCATGATGTTCTTTTTTTTTTTGGCCCCCCAAAAGGGATTTTTTTAATTACATTTTTCTAAAGACTACAAATCTACAACGAAAATGAGGGAAAGGAACTACAATTAGGGATAAAGATACAGCCACCGATAGTTGATTGTGTTTGTTTGAAGAAAAAGGATTAAATCTTTGTATTTCCTTCTCCTTTGTCTTATTTTAAATGGGATGTCTTTAAGGATCCTGATGGTGCTGTCCCCGATTTTCAAGGTTGTCCCTGTCGTCGCTCTCAGGATAGTATCCCTCACATGTCTCTTTGAGAATCTCATTACTATTTCCCCAGGCAGATTATTCTTTTTTATGGAATATGACCTATATTTCGCTCATCAAGTACTCCGCCGTCAAATTTGTCACTGGTGCTAATGCTTCGCTCAGCATTTGCTTCAGATTCTCTCCTTTAGATTCTGGGACACCCTGGAATCGGAGAACCAAGTTTGCCTTCTCCATTTGCAGCTGTAAAAGTTGTTCTTCTGTGGAGACTTGCTTCTTTTCCAATTTTTGTACCTTTTCCTTCACCTTTTGAGTAGTGGCGTCAACTTCTTTCACCTTCTCAGCTGTTTGCTCTGTAATTTTAAGGGTCTCATTCACTTGTGCTTGCTGGGTGGTGATACATTTGGTCATTGTTGACTACTGTTCCTTGACGTTAGTCATCTGTTCCAGCAGGGGGCGCAGAGATTCTTCCAACATTTTAGCCAGCTCGGTGGTTCCTTCTGGTTTTGGACTCTCCCCTTTAGCTTTTAAAAGTTTCTACTTCCCCGCCATCTTTTATCAATTGTTTACTTTCGCCGCAGTTTCTAAAGTCTCTGAATGTGTGCTCAAATGCTTATACATGCCTTGGTAAATTTTTCTCAACAGATTTCAACGCTTCCGCTTCCGCTCCCCCCATTTTTTCACTTAAAAGTTCATGCGCATGGGAGGAGCCCCTCCTCCCCTTTTCACTTCTCGGTCCGTGGGGTGGGGAGCTTCCTTTTTAAATTATCAAAGATGCTTTATTCTGACTCACACGTTCATATTGGTCTCCCAACCTCGCTTGGTCTCTAATTCAACCGCTTGATCCCCAGCACTTGTCCCAGTCAGCGTCACTAGGTTCCATACGGACACTCGCAGGAGGGACCATCAGGGCGAAGAGGCGCCTCAATTCGCCAGCATCGCGCTGGTGAAGAGGCGACCTCTCAAAAACCCCATGGCTAGAAGCCCTTCGCCGGGCCTCTTGGGGGGCAACAAGCCTGCGTACCCCCTCCTTCCCGCTCATGCACAGCTCGCATCCCCGGGAGGTCCAGGAGATGCGACTGCTCAGTGTGCCGCCATCCACCGGAAGTCCAAGCATGATGGTCTTAAAAGGTAAAGGTAAAGGTTCCCTTGCTCAAAAGCCAGTTGAATCCGACTCTAGGGTTGCGGTGCTCATCTCCGTTTCAAAGCCGAAGAGCCAGCACTGTCAGAAGACATTTCTGTAGTCATGTGGCCAGCATGACTAACCACCAAGGTGCATGGAACGCTGTTACCTTCCCTCTGAAGTGGTACCTATTTATCTACTTGCAATTTCTTGCTTTCGTACTGTTCTTACAACTTTACAAATATTACATGAAGGACAGATACATTTCCCAGAGCTGGTACAATCCCTCCACTTTCTTTGCCAGATTGTATTTGTGAGGGGAAAGTAATTTGCAATATGGTAGACACTGAGCCTTGGATCATTGTTAAAATAACCACAAGACCACACAAGGGCACACCATGAATTACAGGCTCTTACAGCTGTACATTTCCCAGGATGGCCATGCAGAAGGAAGAAGTTTAAACCAGCTCTTTGACCTTACTGGTCCCTCAGAGACCAAATAAGGATTGAAGATGATTTGCTTATGATAGGTTCTGAAATACTTATTCCTGAAGGGACACAGTCTCACGAGATCCATTCCCCCCATCAAGGTATGTGGAGGTCAAAAGCCTGGGCTTGTCAAATCATGGTCTCACATACAGTCTCACATACAGCAGTGGGTTAAACACTGTGTAGCATGCTAGAAACTTCATCTGCAGGAAGTCAGTGATCTCACATGAGTTCCCAGACTTGCCTTGGTTCAAACTGGCAGCTCATATTTTGGAGCTCAACGGTCAATCATATCTTATAGCTGTTGATTATTGTTCAAAATATCCTGAAGTTATCTTATTGCTGGATAAGACAGCAAGCATGGTGGTAGCCAAGATAAAAACATTATTTACACATCATGGCATTCTTAAACAATTCATTTATGACCATGTTCCTTTTGCTAGTTTTTTTAATTTATATTTTAATTTTTTTCACATACACATATTACGTAACAATCAAAATACAAAATAATCAAAAATTAGGACACAAAAAATTAACAACCTTCTGGCTGCTGGCTGTTCAGTAATGAAACAATCTGATCCCAACTGGGGCATATCCATCATACACTCCATTCCTTGGCTAAACCCCCCCCCCCATCCAATAGTCAGGACAAACACATGGTCCAAACCATCCAACATATGTTTTAAAAAGTATAATAAATGGGCATTTATCTCAATGTGGCTTTACTCAATTTGAGAAATGCTCCTATTTCAGGTCTTAAATATGCCCCTGCACAGTTCTTGATCAGAAGGTTTTTACACAGCATTCTGCCCAGTCATGTTAGCAACACTGACACCAAGATTGCTGACTGATGTTCATCAGAAATGAAAGAATCTCCAGTGCTTACAAAAGAACTACTATGATAAATGGTGTTTCTACAACAGGGAGAGAATGTGCGAATGCTGTATGGGTACCAGCATGAGTCACGAGATCAATGGCTGAATCATATTCTTATCCAGTGAAAAAATCTAGCAGAACTGTACATTTCAGGGATAGGGGGCATCTGAGAAAAGACTGGTTCCCCAATACCTGCAAAACTTGTTGCAACACCTAATGAGGCAAACCCAGGAGAGATAGCTGATAGGACCTGGAGATCTCCTGAAAAGTGCATAATCATTTTCCACCCAGAAGACTCTTGCATACCATAAAATTGGCACTGCACAATTGGTACTACACAATCAACAGTGTCACGGGTTTTAGGATCCCTTTTGAAGATTTTTTTTTTTAAGATTAAAAAAAAAAAATTAAAGAAGAAAAATGGGATCACATGAGTAACCAGCTTCCTGGATCATTTATCTCCACAAACACCCAGCATAACGTATTGTATTTCTAAATAAAACAGATTTTATAATATCTTCTTTTGGGGGACTTCTGCATTGTTAGAATAAGGATATGACAGTTGTGTGCCCTTGGCTGAAACAGTCTAGAAACTCACAATACAGTCAATTTGAATACTCCTACAACCGATTGCTTCTGTAGTGGTTAACTAATGGATGAAACATGGCATGCTTGAATATTTTTAAAATCAATGTGAAAATGTAAGTGGTGATCAGCATAGTGATTTTTTTCTCTTTCCAAAAATGGGGAAGGATTTAACACTTGCCAAGAGCTCAACTGTATCAAATAATATCTTTTTCTACTAGCAAATGTTAAACATGTGGGAATTCAAACTATGCCCAATGAAAACACAGTATTTCACCAAGAAATCACTAAATCTCTCAGACACAACGTAAAAAGCACATCATAATGGCATACTGTTCCATTACAAGAGGTACTGAGTGCATAATTAACCACTGCTAATACTTAGCTCAGCAATTGAAAAGGAGAAAAAATTATTCAAGTGGGATATATTCACAAAGCTGCCAGAAATATATAAATGAAAATGTCAAAATGAAAGCATGCACTAGTCAGGCTATGTTTATGATCCCCTGACATAAGATATATAAATAGGAAAAAATAACCACTCATTCACTTGGGACTAATGAAGCAAAACTAAGATTACATGCACACAATCACTCAAGTGCAAGGCATTCTGAAACTTCTCAATTTCATATGGAAATACCTTGCTCAAATCACATACCCTAAAACAATGGTCATTTCCTCTTGTCTTGCTTCTGTCTACCTCATAAACTATAATTGGTCCAGAGGTTTCATTTTTCTTAAGTTAATGTTGATTTGATGACTATTCTTTCTACATTTGTAAATGCAACTGATGGTATCTCACATCAATAGTATTAATCAATTCCATGCAGCATGCTATACCAAGAAATAGGGAGATTACATCTGCACTGGACCATTGTTACAATGCCAATTCAGAACAGAGTTCAGTTCAGTTTATTTCTTTTGAAATAAACAAAACCATAGCTGAGTAGCAGAGCATATGCTTTGCATGCAAAAGTTTTCACATTCAATCAGTGGCATCTTCAGTTTTTTTAAAAAAGGGGATCCATAGTTGCAAGGATTCCTGGGGGGGGGAATTTGCCAGAGACTTGGATAACAATTATTAGTCACTGTCCATAGTCAGAGTAATGGTTTGACTCATGAGTCACGACTACATAAGAACATAAGAGAAACCAATGTTGGATCACGCCAATGGCCCATCTAGTCCAACACTCTGTCACACAGTGGCCAAAAATACCAGGTGCCATTAGGAGGTCCAGCAGCGGGGCCAGGACACTAGAAGCCCTCCCACTGTTGCCCCCCCCCAAGCACCAAGAATACAGTGCATCACCTGCCCCAGCCTGTGAGTTCCTATCTATACCTTGTGGCTAATAGCCACTGATGGACCTCTGCTCCATATGTTTATCCAATTCCCTCTTGAAGCTGTCCATGCTTGTAGCTGCCACCACCTCCTGCGGCAGTGATTATATTATATCCACATACACACAAAACTGCACTGGATTGCATCTTTAGTGTTTGATTTTTAACTAACACATTTGAAACAAGATCCCATTTTCTTGAAGTATGCTTAAAGAATATCATGCTCATTTAGTTATATTATGGCAACTGTGAAAACAATTAAGTATCCAAACATATGAGAGTGTCTGCTTTGGGCAGTGAACTTGAAACAGGAAATTAGTAATCAAGGACTAGAATAGCAATCAAAGAGACACCTTCATTCTCTGCATGTTCTTTTATATTTCTGCAGACAGCAATTCTCTGTTGGCTAAAGCAAAATAATATGGCATTGCATAATAATTGTTCACATTTGTATAATTAACTACTTACAATAGAGACCACATTTATAATTTTAGCAACTTCTCTAGTAAATTACATTTTTTTTACTTTACTTCATTTATTGTCTGCCTTTCTCACCCAGACTCAAGGAGGATTACACAATATAAATCAATGGATTCTACATAATGAGAGATCTAATAAGCAATCTAATAGGATTAGGGTTGCAGAAATTTGACACAAGGCATAAGCATTAAACATGATATATTAAATAATGGAGAAAATGGTATTATATAACAACAAAGAAACATTAGTAGGATAATACATACAGCAAAAATATTCTGAGCACTGGAGAACCCAGGGCAGAAAATGCTAGTTTTGCAAGGCGACCCTAAGCAGAGTTGCGCACTCCTAAGTCTACTGAAGTCAAGTGGACTTTGTTTAGGAATGCACTGTTAAAATACCATATATCCTACATAAAGCACTATCACTGAAACATAACCTTCTCTGGCTACACACCATTTTTTCTACCACCCACAAGAGAGGCCTGAACCCTCAGAAGTGATGTATGTTTTCCAGAAAATTTACTGATTCAAATTTAAATAAACAATTTAAATATTGTTAGCAAAAGAAAGCAAATTTAACATGTACAAGCCTGGATCATATACAAGCACTGGGGTTTGTCCATGTTTCATACGCCATATGTATCCCATCTAACAAAATTGATTTGCAATCCTAACGTATATAAATATAAAAACAAATTGCAGAAAAAAATCCAATGCTATATTTTTCCTCCTCTTGGAGTGGAGCACTGCACCCAGCGAGCCCTTCCAAGTTCCACATGCAATGCCATCCCATTTAAACACATACCGTGCTGTGGATCCTCAGTCTTCCCCCCACCCCGGTGGCCTCAGGGAGGTAGTGAATGGAGTCTTCACACCTCACCATGGTTTTCAGTTCAATAAAGTCTGTGTTGTGCCACAACTCTGTCTCTGTCTGTTTGGTTTTGACTACATGACAGGAGCTCCGCACCCCTCCCTGCCCCACTCCCTCCTCAACTATTATGAACTGAGATTGAGGCAGCTCTTAAACAAGTGATTGCATTTTATTCAGCTCATAACAACACTAGGCAAACAGACATAGAACAAAGCTGACTTATATATGATTTGAATGGGCAAAACCACATCCCACAATCAGATAACAACCAATCGGAATACGGAGCTTGGAACCAATGAGATTGGTTCCCGCCAAAGTCAAAGGCTTCTCTGATTGGCCTATTTGTCAATCTATGCAATGCTAAGTTCTAATGGGACTGTGCTTAAGTTAAATCAATGCTTTATTGACTTAATACATAACACCAACCCATCTGTGACTTCCTCTGGGGGCTGCCTGATGACATGTCTAGGAGGGTGGGCTCTCAGGTGTCTTGGGTGGCTGTGGGTTGTTTTGCAGATGCCACCGGTTATAGTCCTCTGCTAAACAACAGGGGCCCAGCAGCACCTCCAAAGCTGACTGAGCAGCAGGTTCCCTCCCTCACCTTGCGGGCTGCTGTGTGAAAGGCGAAGGGGCCAGAGGGTTGTCTGGGTGAATAAGCCAGCTTGGTGCAGTGGCTAGAGTGTGAGACTGGATCTGGGAGACCCAGATTCCAATTCCCACATGTACCACAGAAGCTTGGTGGGTAGACTTGAGTCAGCTGCACACTCTCAGCCTAACCAAACTCACAGGTTATTTCTGAGTATAAAACAGAGCAGAGGGGAATGATGGAAGCCTCTTGTGGTCCCCATGGGGGAGAAAGTTGGGAAATGAGTAGAGTGAATGAAGTTCTTAACTATGTGTCCGCTCTAGGAAGGGGGGGGACTTCTGTTAACCAGGGAGAAGACACCTGTGATGGTATCACTGAAGAAGAAGAGCTGGTTTTATATCCCGCTCTTCACTACATGAATGACTCTTGGAGTGGCTTACAATTGCCTTTCCCTTCCTCTCTTCATGTAGGTGGGGCTGAGAGAGTTCAGAGAAAGCTGTGACTGACCCAAGGTCACCCAGCTGGCTTCATGTGGAGGAGTGGGGAATCAAATCCAGTTCTCCAGATTTGAGTCTGCCACTCTGAACAACTACACCAAGCTGGGGCAAGGGTTCACAGGGATGCCTGGAGTCAATGGCTGTGGGGGAGTCAAAGCAGTTGGCAGACTTGATGTCTTTGGGAGTGGGTGGGGAGGGCACTGGCAGGGGTGGTATGGGAGTGCCCTTGGCTACCTCGCTGGGCTGCTGGGAAGTGTACCCACTGGGGAGCAATAGACACCCCCAAATGCATAAGGTGGCAACAACAACCCCCTTCCCCTTCTGCACTTTGGGGACTGTGTGATCTGTGTGGGCACTGAGGCAGCTGCAGATGCCTGTGGGGTGGACAGCTCAAACCCCTCCCCATTATCAGGTGCCTGGATAGGCTGACAGGATTCGATTCCTTTACTGGGGTTGGCGGGTGCTGTGCTGACAACAAGCACAGCACTCCTGTGGCCTGCCCCTCTCCACCCCCTGCCTGAGATGGACACTGGACTCCATCCCCTTGCCACATGACATAATTGGTTCTGGTGGCCCTGTCCATCATAATACCACCACCTCCACTGACCACAGTGGCATGGTTGCCATGGACGTTATGCCGGTTACACTCAGAATACACTGAAAACTCACCAAATTTGTCTGCTGGCTGCTACGTAACTTATCCCCATACAAAATGGACTAGCACCACCAAAGTTACACAGTGGCCAGCTGCCACAGCACAGGCACGACACAAGATTGCTGTGCCAGTCACTTAAAATGTATAATATGAAAATTCCTAAGTCTACTCCACCCATATGCAACATACTTCACATTTGTAAGTTACAGAGATCATCCCCTCTCGCCCAAGACCTTCCACAGACTGCAATTTTCTTCTGAACTTAATTAAAAATGTCAGTGTTATCTATACAGTCCTTCACATTCTTGGAGAAAAGGACCTGAAGTATCAGCTTTTCCTGTGTGCTACAGCTGAGGTGGTCTACAGAAGTCTTCCTACCAGCTGGCAAGCTATCAGAAGTACCTAAGCTATCTTTTGAAACCCCTATTCTAAAGTGATGAGCAAAGAGCATTTGTTTAATCTTCCTTAGCTATGTCTATTTTTTGTTTTTCTTCAGTTTCACATTTCATCTGGATGCTTGTATTTTTAATGTATTAAGGTTTCCTTTCTCCTGCAGTTGTATTAGAATTCTGTTTAAATGCTGCTATTTTGTTTTATAACTTCTTTTGTTGATTTTATTTTTTGTTTTGTTTTGTTTTGGTGCTGTTGACACTTGTGAATTGCTCCAGAAATGTTCAAATTGATGGAGTAAGGTATAAATATCTTAAATAAATATATGATTCAACAACTACAACCCTTCCCTTGTGAAAAGATCTCTAATGTGCTTCAACATTGTGTGCATAATACAGCAGTGTTATGTGCCAGATAGCAGTATTGTGCTTCTCCTATGTACCTCTGGGCAGGGAGCCATTGCGCTGAATATGCAATAGTAGAAAATTATTCAGTGATCTCTATTAATTCTAGCTTTTTAAATGCAGAAGAGCAAGAAGCCAAGCTGTGCATGTAGGTGAACAAGTACTGCTCTGAATTCAGCTAAAAAGAGAGAACCAATCAGAACGGGCCATCTCTAAGTCTGTAACTACATAACAATAATTCTCTTTTATCTTGATAGCCAGTCAATCTTTTTATTTATTTATTTATTTTATTTCTAGCCTGCCCTCCCCAGGCTCAAGGTGGGTTACAACAGTACAGATAAAGCAATAAATAGTAGCAATTAAGCATAACTATAAAATCATTAAAACCTATAAGCAACATCAAACAATACTAATAGTCCAGATGGCAATCAATGGCACAAGTTAACAATTAACACAACTACTCCCGATAGAAAGCTCTACATATGTGTGCCAGTAGATGCTAATTAAATGCTGGAAGAAGTCGATGGACAAGGGAGCAAGCAGAGCAGGGCAGAACAGAATGAAACAGAGCAGAGGGAGGCCAATACTGATGAACCACCGTCACCTCGACTATAGGCTCGGTGGAACATCTCAGTTTTACAGGCCTTGTGGAACAGCACTAAGTCCTGCAGGGTCCGGGTTTCACTTGGGAGAGTGTTCCACCAGGCCAGTGCAAGAGCTGGAAAAGCTCTAGCTCTGGTTGAGGCAAAGCAGATTTCCTTCGGGCCAGGGATCACAAGAAGATCACATAAAGCTCTTTGAGGGCCATACCAGGAGAGACAGTCCTGATGATATGTTGGGCGCAGAACTAAAACCTTGAACTTGAACTTAACTAGAACCTTGAACTTGATCCGGTACTCAACTGGGAGCCAGTGTAGCTGGCAGGGCACAGGTTGTACGTGGGCTCTTAATAGTGTACCTGTAAGGACGCATGCCACTGCATTCTGGACCAGCTGAAGTTTCCAGATCAGTCTCGGATCCATCTCCAAAATTTAGATTAATGAAAGGGTAGGAGCAATTTCTGCCAGTTTCCCCTTTTCTCTTCATATCAAAACTTTGGGTCCCCTATCCCCCAGTGCAGCATTTTGTGGGCAGCAGTAGTAGGAGGAAGGCAGGAATGTTTCATTCTACTGATGGAACTTTCAGACTGGATCCAACCCTTGTCTCCTTCAAATGGCATTTAGGTCCAAATAAAGAGTCCCACCATGGATTGTAAGAATCACAGCAGATTCTATCTATGCATCCATCCATTCTTTTTCATTTAAAGTTATTTTCTCTGCAGCCCTCTGAGGCTGAGAGAGAGTGAGTGACTCCCAGCAAGAATCGTAGCTGAACAGGGATCTGTCTGGACCTAGTTCCTAACCATCCGACAGTGGCTCTGCACTAGTCCCATAATCATATTTGCTGTTAGCCAAATTGCCTTATTTCTTTAATAAAAGGTTGGGGAAGTATGATATTAATGAGCAATTGGCATAACTATAGGATCATGACCTGTATATACCAGAGTCCCACTTATCCAAGTCCCAGAAATAGATGCAGAGACTAGATCTTAAGAATCACTAGTTTCTTTTACTGAAGGAATATCGACATGCACACAAATATAAAATCAAGCAATCAAAACACACAATGCAGAGCTAGGAAATTAAGGTAGAAAAATATAGACACATTTGCATTAGCAGGTAGTTTAGTTGAGAGGTGATACTTTACCTGTCCTGCCGTGGAGAGTAGAATCTGCAGCAAAAAATAGAGTGACACTAAGGGTAGGGAATGTGTACTGACTGGCAGTGCATGTGAGAGGTCCCAAACAGCGCTATAATGGAACCAGCAAGGTAGGGGCAGAAGAAGAGAGAACTATGGGGTAGCTCTCTCTCCTTTTATGCTCTAAAGAAGAGAAGAAGAAGAAGAGATTGGATTTATACCCCGCCCTTCACTACCCAAAGGAGTCTCAGAGAGCCTTACAAACTCCTTTCCCTTCTCCTCCCCACAACAGACACCCTGTGAGGTAGGTGGGGCTGAGAGAACTCTGACAGAAATGGCTTTTTTTCAAGAACAGCTGTGCCACATTGCCCAAGGTCATCCAGGCAGGTGCAAGTGGAGGAGTGGGGAATCAAAGCCGGTTTTCCCAGATTAGAGTCTGCGCACTTAACCACTACACCAAACTGGCTCACTAAACTGACTAAACTGACTAAAGGCAGACGTTTCCTCTGTCACATAGTCCTCCAGGAAATACTGGGAAAATCCAGATGGGTCATGAGAATGGGATTAATAGTTGGGCAATAGAAATACTCTTTCTCTAATAGTGACATCTCTCAGAGAGGAAGGTAGACTAAAGGAGAGAAAGGATTAACAGTCTGGCAGCATTGTTGGTAGTAGGGATGTGCATTTGGTTCGCCTCACGGTGCTGTTAGTGGCTCTGGGGGGGAGGGGGTTTGAGGGAGAGGCTCCAAAATGTCAGGGTAGCTTCGGGAGCCTCTCCCCACATAGACCTCCATGTCCCAAAGCAATTGGGCCAGTGGGCTCGATTCTATGGGCACCCAAACAGGTTACCCCCATTACCTCCATTGTTTCCAATGGGGAAACCCAGCCAGCAGCACTTAAGGCAGGCAAGCAGGCAGCACTTAGCAGTCAGTCTCTCCCAGAGAATCTCAGGGAAACTGAACTGTCTTGGGAGGTACTTGTTTGCCATGAGAACAAGTGGCACACTCCAGAACAAGTGGCACTGTGGCAGTGAAAGCATGCCACAGTGCCACACAGAAACCCCAAGAGACCAACAGGGGGGGCAGTTTCAACCAATTGCTGCATGCATGTGCAGCCTACAAGGTTGGTGGTGTTGCTTTGCACACCACCTTCCTTGCTTGGGAGGGGGGAGAGAGAGTCAACTCTACCCAACTCTACCCTGGCCTGACCGGCTACATCCCTGGACTTCTGGTTGCACCATCAATTTACACAGGGCAGGGCCTGTATAAATGTTGTTCCTGATGAATGCTATAATGTCCATAAACATAGTTATGTCACTTACAAGGCTGGAAATGACATCATGACTTTGCAGGGCACTGTTATAGTGAGTCTCCACCCACAAAAGGGCTGGCAATCCTAGTTGGAATGCAGCTTAGGTACACCTTATAAAATAGTAGAAAAACACTCTTCAAAAGAAAAAAGCATAGTCTGTTTACTTAATATTGTTTACAATCCATAAAATGTAGAAAGAAAAAAGCCAGTAAAGCAAGTGCTGGTCTCTCCTTATCACCCCTAAGAGAATAATAATTGAAATCAGAGAGCATATTAGATAAAAGGGGATTTGAAATGAGGAGTAGGTATTGCCACCTTAAAATGAAGAAAGAAAAGTTTCTGGCTTGGACTGTATTTCTTGTGTGCCTTCTGAACACAGTGTTAGAATAGGTAAAGTGGTGCATTCTAGTTCAGCACTCTATTATTTAAGCCCAGGTAGGAAGAAATGTTGTATTGCTATTAAACCTTTTAAACTCTTCCTAGGTGCTTTAACTAGACCATGTATCAGTATGGCTCCCAGGCTACAACTTTCCTTGTACTCCAATTCAAACTTAATGCATCCTCAACAGGGCACATCTAATTTGTTTTTTCACTTGATTTGACCCAGAATGCAAAGGAAGTGACACAGATTCCGTTAGCAGAGTTTATCAGTTTCATAACACAGCAGGATTGATCAGGATTTTCTTATGAGCTGTAGTACAATATGGCCTACTGGTAAACCAGTTCAATGGGGAAGCATGAAGAATGCGACTCTCCCCATCCAGAATCTGTGGTATACTCTCTTCTATGACCTCAGGATTTTACCACTTCATTATGCTGCACATATACAGTTTGATCAATTTCAGAATTAGAATCAATTATGTGTCTGAAAAACACATCTCAATGAACTTCAGTTAATTCCCTCTCACCTACATTATTAACTAATGTTTAATCAGAAAATTATCTGATGAAGCACCATTACTAAAAGTTTGGCCAAATGAGAAATTAATCAAGCAAGCAATATTTATTGCATTAGCCACACAATACAAGGTAAATACACAACAACAATACAAGGTAAAATACAAATATCTAACCAGGTAACATTTGAAAAATAATAAAATAATTTAAAATTTGGACATGTTTATAGAAAATATTGAAATACAAAGTTATTAAAATATGCCTAATAATAAGAAAGGAAGACCATACAGTCCAGAGACAACTGACAACTGACAAATGGAGCAGTCACAGGACAGACATACTTTGGCGAGCATTCCCCATCATCTTTTTATCCTTTATGATGGCACCAGGAATTCTTGCCATTTGGAAAATAATGAATTTGTCCCTATCTGCCAATAATATGACTAATTTCTCCTAATCTGCCCTTCCTGGGAAGCAGGATATTATGGTTTGCATATGGTTTGCATTGAGCCTCATATCTTGGACACTGAAATGTCAGGTGGGACAAATCCTCAGTAAACGTTTGATCACAGCAGCAGACTCTTTTCCTGTATGGAATCCTATTAAAATGGCCTTCCAAGACTGCAAGTGGTAAAACATCTAAGCATGCCTTGGTAAAGGCCTTTCGGTACTTGTAATTCCTTAAATTGGTAAAGTATGCTGGAAGAGTCAGGAGACAGGGAGATAGCTATCTATACAGATGTCCTCAAAGTGCCTACTAGACCAATACTGGTTTGAGCACTCTGGTCTAACAATCTTTGTTTTATGAGTAGTTTGGCTACACAGAATCCAGTATTCCACAGTAAGAGCTGAATTTTCTCAACAGCCTACTAAGACATATTTGAGTATGGGAAATTAGCAGTGTGTCATCCACACAGAGCAAAATTGACATGGTCTTTCCAGCTACTTTGACTGGAAAGAAATGAGACCCGACAGGAATTCTACCATATAATTTATGTATAGATTATAAAGCAATGGGGTCAAAATACAGCCTTGGTGGACCCGTTTTGTGTTTTTAACTGAGCTAGACAACTGGCCATGGACACCTAATGTGATCTTTAAACTGTTGTCCATATAAAGGCCTTTTATTTGCTCTAGCAGCCTGTTATCTAGATTCATATTAATTAATTTTCTCCAAAAATGGTATCTTGAGATGGAATCAAATGCAGCTTTGAGATAGATACATGCCATATATAGTTGCGTAGCACAGATGAGCTATTTGAATATTTATTGATAAGGTGTAGCATTACAAGGCAATGGTCCAGGATGGAATGTCCCTACCTGAATCTAATTTGTTCTGGTGATAAGTTATTTTCAGTTACATATGTCTCCAGCTTCAATAGGAAATGTCTTGCATAAAGTTTTCCTGTTACATCTAGCAGGTTTATTGGTCTATGGTTAGCTGGATCAGTACACTCCTCCTTATAAACTGGAACCACAATAAAAGAGGTCCATTCCTGAGGGAACCTACCAGACCTATCTATATGAGTGAAAAGGGTGCCTAAAACAGGCACCCACCAGTCCTGGAAAGCCTTAATCAAATTAAGGGGGACAAAATTTTCACGTGGAGCTTTATTACTCCGAATTACAAACATGAGGGATTTTACTTCACTGACAGATACAGGGGGCCACTCAGGTGAGTTAGTTAATGGAATAATCACAGGGCATTTGGCTACACTATTCTCATGGGTTTGATCATTAAATAGCTTAGAAAAGTGTTCTTCCCAGCTGTCCTTGGATACATAGGAATCTAACTCATGGCATACCCTCCTTTCTGAAGTTGCAAGTATGAGCCAGAACTTTGTCATGTCTTTCTGAGTTACGGCCAAGGCAAGCTCTTGCTAAGATTCTTATTGAGGCAAGGTTTTTCTCCCCCTCTGAGTAGGTGTTTCTATTTATTATGGAGTTCAAAGAAAGATTTAGGTAAGCCGTTTGTTTTTTTATTGTAGACACTAATAGCATGTCTTAGTTGTTTTTTCATATTTGAGCATTCTCTATGAAAAGTACTGAGACTGACGAGTGATTTCAGCTCTCATACTTTTATTAGTGCAGAACAAGACAACTTTTGCCGGCTCGCAGGCCGGCTTATATTCCCAGTGAAACCACCACCCAAAACACACACCCCACACCACAATAGGCTATTTACAGTGGCCGAGAGTTCCATGGGCCCTCGGCCGGGAGCCTAGAACTAAAGGGGGAACAAAATAACTCCAGTCCAGCAACATAAGTTTCTTTTTCTCCTTTTTCACCCTGTCTCAGCTTCCAGCAATCACACAAGCTTGCCAATTACTTCATTATTGCCACTAGGGCATGAAGCAGAGGAGAAATGGCAGAAAAACAGGTAGGTGGAGAAGGATTCCACAGATAACACCTGAGAAATAAATCATAGCAATGCTATGCCCAAGGCAAATGCCCAGAAATTAGCAAAACTAATTTTGTAATTGTTCTTGGATTCAATACATGGTTTCTCACTTGCCTGAAAATTCCAATCTATGAAGATAAGTAGCCACCGAAGAGTGGGAGGCTGAGTTAGGAAACCTCTAGATCTTTACAAATTACGAAAGACTCTCTCCCAGAAGACTTCAAAGTTCATGCCAGCTGTACTTTATCAAAATTTGGTGCTCAGAGTAAAACAAATATCTTAAAACCACAATATAGGAAGACGTGTCACACCAGTGGGTCTACTCAGGATGCCATCTTGACCCCTCCCCTCAACAAATTATTCTTAGATAATACTAATCCTTAAAACTCCATAGAGGTAAACCTCAAGGAAACAGGAAGCATCCATGAAAGCACATCAACATTTATCCAAGAGTAAGTCCCATTAACTTACACAAAACTGAACAAACACAAGTGGACTTGTGATATAAATTAGAATTATAATAATTTTCTGACTCTCCACTGACATAGCAATCCAGTATGCTGGTACATACATGGGACCACAAAATGCAATCAGAGTAAAGATACAGCAGTAATAATAGCAGTAGGGCTCAAGTGCAGTTACTGTTTTCCCAGTAAAAATATGTTACATTCCCCCTTCATGTTGTGTCCCATACGTACAGTCTCATAATTTATAAAAAGAGGTCTGTTTATTTATTTATTAAACATTGATTTATTTAATGAACTGGTAATGGGCTTGTTGCTCAAGGACAATGATGAGAGACTAAACAATATATTTGCTATGGATTAGACTCTTTAATTTATATTTTTCCTATCTCTTCCACTGCAGATCTTTTGTGATACTATAATTTCCACGTATTTTTTTAAAGGAAGTATACTGAAGTATCCCTCCTGTACTTCAGCTACACCTGATGTACAGGAGAGATAATTCAGATACACATAAGAACATACAATGAGTCCTTCTGGATCAGACTATTATTTAATCTAGTACGGCTTCCTGTTTTACAGTGGCTAGCCAGATGGGCCCTCACAACAGAGCTGCTAAGGGCAAAGACTCCCTCCTTCCTGCTGCCCACCCAGAAACTCACATTAAGAGGTAATTGCTGTCTCTGCACTATAGCTATCACATCCTTAATTTCATAAACCTCTGTCACATCCCCGCTTAATCACCTCTTTGTAAACTGAAGAGCAACAATTCTTTAGCCTTTCCTTGAACATTTAAGGCCCCGGTCACACGGAAGGTTTTGGCCTGTGAGAGGGACAGATCGGGGAAGCAGCAAATGGGCGCAATCTCACCGCAACATCTGGGAAGCGGCGTGCACCCGTCCCCGATCCGGCCCTTCAGGCCGAAAACCCGCAGTAAAAAAGAACCACCCCCAGAGGAGGACTTACCGGGAACTCCGCATCAAGCGCAGCCGTGGGATCGCCGCTGCGCCCGTTGTTAGGAGCAATCCAGGCTCCTGGCCAAACTGCGCATGCGCACACATGCACAGTCCGGCTGCCTCGCTCCCCTTTCAGTGGCTTCCCCCCGGCATCTGATCATGCCGGGGAGGAAGTGTGCAGCAGCTCAGGGGATCTATGTGATCCCACCGCCATGTGTCTCTTTTGGTGCGGCTTTAAAGAGCCGCACTTTGCCGGTGCTTTCCCCCCTCGTGTGGCGGGGGCCTTAGTAACTCTTTTCAGTGCTCTTTTCAACTCTACAATATCCTTTTTGTGATGAAGGAACATAACTTTTCACAGTATTCCAAATACAGCCACGCACTTAAGCAAGGACATTACTATATTGATATTGAGTGTTCACCTCCTTTCCTATTAATCCATAGCACAGAATTAGCCTTGTACATCACTGCCACACAATAAATACATTTAGAAGGAAGCTCCAGATGAGTGTCCCAACTGTGGCTGGTGGGGCGGCAGAGGGAAGCAGAAAATGGAGGGAGGCAAGCCATGTTTCTTTCCTTCTGCTTAGCTATAAGGCTCAAGTCATTTTGCTGCCCCAAGTAGGTAGAATGGGAGGACAGCCTCATGGCAACAGATATGGTTCTCTCCACCTCTGACTTATTTTTTTTTGGGGGGGTGTTATGCAGTGGCAGCTAAGGTAGAAAAGCACCTCCTCCTGTGCCATGTTTTCTGGGTTCCAAAGGTCTGGAAAGTAGTTCCATAGCTGATTACACGGTTGCCAACTCTGGGTTGGGAAATACCTGTAGATTTGAGGGGTAGAGCCTGGGGACAGCAGGATTTGGGGTGGGGAGGGACCTCAGGAGGGTATAATGCCACAGAATCATGTCCATATCTACCATGTCCTGAAGCTTCATTTCTTTCTCTCTCAGTCACACATACCAAATTCTGACAATAGAACTGGATACATTTGTCTTGGGCTTGAATCCCTGCCCAAGACGAAGCTTAACATTGCTTCCTTATGAGGTGTTTCACAACATCTAATGCATTCATGGCAGCTTCTGAATACATTACAGGCTGTTCCCTCCCTTCCCCTGTGAGGAGGAGGGGGAGGAACCTTAGCTAGTTCTTTACCAGACTCTCAATCACACAGGAGAGGTTTGCTTATCTATCTCTCCTGTGCAACTGAGAGAGACTGGTAAAACAAGCTGTGACATGGCGGCAGCAGCAGCAGAACTAGAAAATGAAGCAGGAGACAGCCAGGGCCTTGTGGGGCAGATTGGGGCCCTCTGAGGGCCTGATCCAGCCCATAGGCTGCATGTTTGACACCCCTGGCCTAAGCAATTCGTTGATAGCCAGCCAGCTAGAGATAGGTGATGAGAGACACAGGAAAAAGGCTGTCCCTACCTGTTGAGATTACTAGCAGTGTCTGTTGGCTTCATCATTGCTTTACTGAGTGTACTCAAAGCTCTGGGCACTGGCTGATTTGTACATGCTGATACAAAGGGGAAATCCGCCAGAAGAATCTGAAAATACTGGGCAGCAGGGCCTATGGTGAAAGAAAGAAGTTCACGGCTGCCTTATTAATTAATACTATAATATACGTAAATAAATTGTGAGCTGCTAGGAGTAGGGATGGCTCAGGATTTAGGAAGAGCTGGGATATAGATAGGGTTCATCCCCTAGTGGCAGATTCTATTTCATGACATAGAATCAATACTATCCACTACAGCAGTCACCTTCTATCTGCTTTATCTATATAGCCTTTTCTATACTAAATGTGATAGTAGTAGGAGAATAATCTTGATTTTATTACTAGAATTTTCATTACCTTAATAGAGGATGCAAATCAGAATTATAAATATAGAGCTACCCTAGGAATATTATAATTAAATAATCCCTCTGTTGCAGTTGTTCTGTGTGGGGCACCATCTCTTCTCTGCAGGGTCAAACCACTGCGCTTCCTTGAGGATTCTGAATTAAGAATATTTCATAAGCAATATGTAAGTCAGTCATTAGCTTGGTTTTTAAAACAGTTGGAACATAAATATTTTGTGCACATTATTCAGCCTGAATGATAAAGAATAGGCAAAACACCCCAACCAAACAGCATACAGTCTGGTACATGCCTGATCATGACTAAGCTGGACATGAACATCCCAACAGTCAGTGGATTCAGCCAATATTTCCTTTCATGTGAGCTATGGTACTGCCTTGTGAAAGGCAGACTACAAATTGAATAAGTAATAAGTATGCATGATATTTATCACAAAATCCTGCAACTATACAGTAAAACCTATCTGAAAGCTATCTCAAACCAATACAAAATCTAGCTTCCCAATGCACATTGAACAGAAATATAAAACCTGTGAGCAATCAAATTTGTGGGATAGCAGAAGCAAACAGAAACTATCAAAGTACACTTTGGAACCACAGTGGAAGAAATAAGTGCAGTAAAGCACAGGTGGCATATTTTTAGGGGGTTTTTTTACAAAATAAAAATGGTACCTTAAGCAGTTGTATAAGAGAAGGAGTATTTTTAGTCCTTAAATATCCTTGGAAGATGTTGTTGCCTTTACAAATATTATGCATACAGAAATCTTTACGTTGGAAATCTGTACATTCCTAGTCCACATGATGCCCTGCAAGAATGTTTAATTTCTAATTGCCTCACTATTTTATCAATTTCACATGTAAACTAAGCACACATATGAGTCCTGTCTCAGATCAATAGGCAATTTATTAAAACAGTAACATTTTAGGAAGACAATGAAAAAGCCAGTCATGCAATTGTGTATCCATGTTCCCTTACCAGTTACGGTCAGGGGTCATTTTGTAGAAAAAGAGGTGCAGGAGCTCATTAGCATAACTTATTTGCATATGCCACACACCCTGACATCACCGGAAGTGTGTCAGAAGGCAACACCCACTGCTCAGGTACCACTGGACTGTTTTGGATTGCTAACTATGGGGGGGGGATGTGCAGATCTGTCCGCGCAGAGCTTGTACCTGAATAAAACTTGGTCTTAAAGGTGCCACTGGACTGTTTTGGACTGGGGAGCTGGGGGGAGCTCTGCAAATGACCTGGCTGCTTCTTGCTCTGACTGAGGGCTGCTGGGAGCAGGGGGTGGGGCTTGTTGCATGTGCCCACCCCCTGGCCTCTTTACTGCCGGAGCTCCACTCCTGTGTGCTCCTGCAGGAAATGACCCCTGGTTACAGTAAATTATTGAAGCCTGGAATTTTTATATTCATTTTTTTTAGTCTTTCTCTCTTAAAATGCACACAATTGGGTACCCAATCTTTTCCTAACTGCCACATGAGTGTATTTTAATGAGTGAAGTTGTGAAAAACTAGTGTACACACAGTTCAGATGTGATGGACATACATGGATATTGTGCTTTGGTATATGTTTCCTAATAAAAAAATGGAAATGGAAACTAGGTGTGACACTTAGGCTCCTGTAATTGTGTCATAAGAGCAACCCTTCATATTATGTTTACAGGTGCTATACATTGCTAAATAAAACTGACATAGAAGTTAGCTTGTTATTAATTGTGGTGGATAGATGTGGTCAATTATAGATTTAAATAAATAATAACAACTGCTCAGCCTACAGTACATATCACTGGAGAGTCTGATTTGTTCCTTCAAAAGGTAGGATCAATTGAAGGGCACATTTTTCTTCTCTTTGTTCTTTTCCATCAATTTTAATGGGTGCAGAACATCAGTCACATCTAATATAATGAGACAAGAAGATGGATGAGTACATTTGAAGCTACTAGTCACTGGACAGAAAACATCCTGGCAAAGTGACTCTGGAAGCTTATGGGGTTCAATAATGCAGCCTGGACAGTAAAAGAAACTGCATTATTTGATATTCACATGGAACAAAATCCATTTTCTGACATTATTCATCATGTTAGACATTAAAAGGCCTTTTTTCTATTGGACAATATCAAGTAATGAGACAAACGGAGAAAAAAGAGATAAATGGTAAAGGCACTATGTATTAAAATTAAAAAAATAATAACACTAATAATAATCCTGTAAACTATGCTCTACAAAAAATTATGAACAAAATTGAAGCTATCACTCACCCATGTAAGTGACAAGAATTGCTTTTTGAAGCACCAGTCAAGAATAAAGTCGATAACCGTTCTTATAATCCTACTGCTGGTATTGCTTCTTGTAATAATGTTTATAGTAAGAGTCATTTTATTCCCATGTCCTAAAGACAATAAGTATCACCTGTGCTCAGCCCTAGTGCTTTGTCCTAAAATTTTAAACGGAACATGCACAAATATAGAAAAATAATTTCATTTAAAAATTATTTACTTATTTATTTATTCCATTTGTATCTTTACTTGCCCAAATTGGGCAAAGTTTATTATTATTTTTTGAAAGTTACATAAAAAACAGCCATACATTTTAAAATACCTAGCCAAATATCTCGCTCACATCATCATGTTTGCATACATATTCCCATTCCCCCCCTTACTTTAATTTGTATTCAGTAACAAACACTATTAAACCAAAGATCTATTCCCGTTACAAAACTAATTCATCTATATTCTATCTGCTATATTTCATTTTATCTATAATATACTATTATTAATCTATTTTATATCAATAAAAACAAAGAAGAAAAGAAACAGGCATAACTTAATAGTTTGACTATGCTAGTGAAGGCATATATTTCTTCTAAGTTAACAATCTGGTCCCTTTAAATATTCTTTCATATCTTTGACACTGTTAGTTTTCAAAATCCCATTAAGTTGCAGGCCTA
>NW_015163613.1:321160-327977 GCF_001447785.1 Gekko japonicus | reverse complement strand
CAATCTCTGCTCTAACAATGCTGTATAGCTTTCCCCTTATCCTGTAACATCTCCTCTCTCAAAATAGTTAAATCCATGCACATTCTCTAAGTAAATAGCCCATTAATTATATTTTTCCCTGCAATTCCTCTCTAAAAATTCAAACTGCCCATATCGTTTCATCCTCCTTTAATTAGGACATTACAAGTACAGAGGGTGTTATTTCAAATTAAAAGTCCATATTTTATCACTTTCATTAGTTAGTCAAGACAATGCAAAAATTGAAAATCCTTTGCTTCAGGTTATATTCCTAAATCAATTGGATATCAAATAACAATGTAAGTCAGGAGAAGAAACACGAAGTAAACAAACAGTTCTCGACAGCTTAAAGGTTCCAGTTTTGGTAGATCTTTATCCAATCAGTCAGTTAAAGCCATGCAGACTGTCAAAGAGTGCAAATTATTTGTAAAGTTTGAGTTTCTCTTGCTTTCTTTGGAAATGTCTAATCAAAATCGTTGTTCTTTTCTGTCTTTGATTTTTGAATGTCTCGTCCTCTTCTGGCTTGCCTGTGTACGAAAACAGACAGCCTTGTCTCTCCAACTATGCATAGGCTGCATTATATCCAGCCAGCCCGTCAAAGAAGTAGCTGGGTAAATCTCTCATTGTAGATGTGGAATGTTGAGACAGGTCCCGTCGCTTTCCATTTTGTGTAGTGTCTGACATCATCTGATTTTGTGCCACTATGATCTCCTCACTCTCAATGCTATCCAAGATCTCTCCCAACGCTTCAAAAACAACCGTAATTTTTTCCAGCAATTGGCTTTTTAAGCAGTCCCAAAAATTGTCTGACAACAGCAATATATTTCCATCTGTCAAGCAATCCTTCTCCTCAGTTGCAGCCGAAAAAGCCATCTCGCTCCTAAGCAGACAGTTTGTAAACAACCAAATTCACTGTGTAACTGCGCAGGCAAAGAAACTACAGACCTCCACCATTTTAGCTCCACCAGCCTGTTTCCCTTTCCATAATTCCAACAAAGTTCTTTGAGAGTGAAATAAGTCTCTGTAGCGATATTTCCCAGATAGCAGATAGAAGATTTTAAAGTGTTATATTGCCCCTATGTGTTTGGTGCAATAACATTCCCAACACTCTGCTGCACCGCTCACCGTGGGAGTCTTCCACCTCCCTTTGCCTCTGGGAAAGATTTATAGGGGCAATCAAGTGTCCTTTTCTGAGCTTGATGATTGTAAAAAGAAGAAGAGATTACTCAAAGAGTCTTCGTCCAGAAGATTGTGGCGAGGTGTAGAGGCTCTTATTTGGGGTTTGTTGTAGCTTTCCAGCTGTGAACTCCCACGGCTGGTCCTTCAGAGCTTCTACTCAAGACGAACTGAAACCTGCACCCGCTGTTGCCACAGATGGGGGGCTCAGTTTAAGTCTTCTGCTTCCAGTTCCTACTCCCGAGGATCTGGTGGACCCTTGTCAAATCTGGAGGAGTCCATAAATGTCAAGAAAGTCCCCTAAAAAGACTCCAAAAGCTGCTGAGATTCAGAGAGACCTGAGTACTCAACCACTCCGCCACACAGCAGCCCCGCCTCTCCTATTCCATTTGTATCCTGACCTCCCCACAAACAGGCTCAGGGCGACTTACAGTAATCAGTACAAGGTACCATAAAATCCACATTAAAACATTTAAAACATTTTAAAACATTCAGGTAATCATAAAGTGCTAGTGGTACTAAACATTGCATCACTAATTGAGATGGCGAGCTATATGATGTAACAGCAGACAATTTCAGACTAAGTAATCTTCTGGCATCATGGAATGGTATGGCTCGGTCTCAACGCTGGGGCCGGCCCATAACCACAGATGCTGGTGGTAGTGGTGAGGGCGGCTCCTAATTGAAAGCCTGGTGGAAGAGCTCCATCTTGCAGGCCCTTCAGAACTGTAGAAGATCCCGCAGGGCCCTGATCTCTTCCGGGAGCTCATTCCACCAGTATGGAGCCACCACTGAAAAGGCTCTGGCCCTAGTAGCAGCGAGCCTGGTGTCCTTAGGGCCTGGGGAGGTTCAATCAATGTTGTGACCCTGACCGTAGTACTCTCTGGGGCATATATGGGGAAAGGTGGTCCCTCAGGTATGTCAGACCCTGGCCATATAAGGCTTTAAAGGTGAGTACCAGCACCTTGAATTCAGTATGCTATTGGCAACCAGTGCAGTGTCTTCAGCAGAGGATGGATGTTCTCCCATCTAGGAAGGCCCATCAGAAGCTTGGCCGTGGCATTCTGCACCAGCTGCAGCTTCTAAATTTGCAACAAGGGCTGCCCCATGTAAAGTGTTACAGTAGTCTAGTCTCGAGGTGACCACTGCATGGATCACTGTGGCCAGGTCATCGCAGTCAAGGAAAGGAACCAACTGCTGAATCAGCCAAAGGTGGTAAAAGGCTGACTTAGCAGTGGCTGCTACGTGGGCCTTCATTGTTAAGGAGGTATCCAGGAGCACTCCCAGACTCCTAACCACTGGTGCTGGCACTAATGGTGCCCCACCGAAGGTCGGGAGTGAAATCCATACCCCCGAACCACCCCGACTCAGGCACAGGACCTCCGTCTTCGCCGGGTTCAGCTTCAGCCAGCTCAGTCTAAGGCGACCAAGAGAAAAGTTTCAAAGATTGATTAAGTACATATGGGATTAAAGTTTTTAGGGTGTGAATCCAGTAAGATTCTTTACATAGGAGCATTCTGCACACATCCATGGTAACATAAGGATGTGGTTTAAACTTTTCCAAAACCAAAAATCTAAAATCATCAGGTGACTGTCCTTTATCAGAAAAATGTTGAACCAAAGGGGCTTCAAAATTTAAATTCCTGATGTGAGAATAATGTTCAACTATACGGGCTCTAACTGTTTGAATGGAGGATCCTACATACATTAATGAACATACACATTGGATATTTTTGTTACTTACATGGGTAAGTGATAGCTTCAATGTTGTTCATAATTTTTTGTAGAGACCCAGCATAGTTGATTAATCCTGTTATTAGTGTTCATTTTGTTGAACCAGCTATATAGATCATAATTATCTGATGAAGGCATTCAAAACATTGACCAGATCTGAAGGTGGCGTCAGCAGCTTCTTCTAAGAAGTGGCTTCTTCTAATAATAAGAAGTATGACTTCTCTTCGGACAAGTGAATTTGACACATTCAGGACTAATCTGTACAGCTAGTCAGAGGCTTGGTGAAAGCTTTATTGCAAAGAAGCCTTGAAGACAGCTGTTTTTAATTTGTGTCCTGTAGTATACACTTCTTTGTATGGAGGTTATAGACAAATATTGTTTCCTTATGCTCTTGGTAATTGTTTTAACTGATCATTGTATCAATATTTCTTGTATTTATGTTATTGCATATTTTCTGAATGATACATAAAAACAGTTGTATAAATTTGTTATCAATATAAAACTAAATGACATATAAAACAGCTAAATTATTAATTTTTTGTTGATATAACCCTAACATTACCAGGCAGGTGTATAATATTGTGGGTTTAGACTTGACAACTGTGGATTCTTATCTGGATTATGTCTGGATTTGCTAAATTGTGAAGTCATATACAGTACATTTCTGGAATTTAAAATGCATCTCAGTCATGGAACAGACAGAAAAAGAGGTTTGTTTATTAAATGTTCCACACTAAAATAATAAAGTGCAAGACAAAAAATCTTGCCCAGGAAGTTCTCCCCAAATGTTGTTTTATGACAAAAGGTTACTACAAAATACTAACTTTAGGGTTTCCATTGGTTTCAATGGAGGGGGAAGGGCATTTAAAGGGCTCGTGGTCCCTTTAAATGCCTTCTCCAAGCTGCAACTCTTCAAGTCAATGCCAAGGGCATTTAAAGGGCTCGTTGTCCCTTTAAACTCCTTCTCCAAGTGACAAGTTCACCCACAAGACATTTAAAGGGACTGCAATCTTTTAAAATGCTATTAGTTGCTGTAGATTTTCCGGGATGTGTGGCCGTGGTCTTAGCATTGTAGAACCTGACATTTCGCCAGTAACTGTGACTGGTATCCTCAGAGGTATAAAGACAGAAAGATGGAATACTCTCCATGTCAAGGTAAAATGCCCTTTAATGTTTTTCTGGTGGCCATTTCAGATAGTCAGAATTCAGCCCCAGTCTATATCCAGCTAAAAGAATATCTGGAAAATACCAATAAGGTATTTTATATTTTTATTTTTTGGCTCGGATTTAGCCGAATGCACACCCCTGTTCGTCATTAGAAGCCATAGACTAATTACACATAAAATTTGAATAGCATCCTTGAAAAACAACAACAGCTTTGTTTTAAATTGAAATCTAAATTTAATACAAACATATTAAAGCCTACATTAATAATATCTTAAATGTAATCTACAATCCAGTAGAAATCATAGTAATATAAAAAGATTTACAATAGGGGGAAGTGTTCAACTTTGACTGGATTGCGTCCCTACTCTACTATATAAAGAACAAATACCTGTCTCTTGGGGATAAAGCAATATTGATCTTTATTTGCTAGGAACTACATACCACAATTCTGAGGCCACCTGGCCACCTAGATAATGTCATATTCTCATTTTATGCCTCTGATCTAATTTTGTTACTATTTTTTGTTTAAAATACACATCAATTACAAATTTTCATAGACATCAGTCTCAATAATAATAAATAATAATAAATAATAATAAAATATACAGTTCCATCTATAACAGATCACCACATAGGTCATAAGTATCTTATACAACTATTAATCCTAACAGTCATTTGGCACATTAATTATTTCATCATAATTGTAGTAAATTTATAATATCGGGGATTTCTTTCTGTTGCATCAAATACTGTAATATAGGAGACCACGTCACAGAAAAATTAGATCATGTTCTTTGAGAGTAGGAATTATTAACACTCTCTGTAATTCTTGCCATTACATCCATAACTTAGCATGCCAGTTCTGTTTATTTGGTCTCTGTTTACTTTTCCAATGTAGAGCAACAGCATTGTTAGCTGCTGCTAAAAGAATGGCAATTTGCTGTCTCATACTCTCTACTGGTATATCTATACTCCATTGATGTAAAAGAAGATGTTCTACAGTATTTTGCAATTTTATTCCAGATATTTGCTCTATGATTAAGATTATCTTAACTGCTGTTAATTAGGTCTTCTTAAGAAGGAGAGCTCTGATATGATGGGTTCTTCTCACCCCAGTGATTACTAGAAAGACACATATTCCAAAAATTTACTGATAAAAATTATTGAAGGGACTATGCATAATACATGTCAAATGTATGATAAATAGTAAAGGGCATTGATATAAGAAGTCACAGAAGATGTATTTGACTACAGAAAATAATATGGGACACAGGCAGTGAATAAGTAAATAAGGCATGAGTCTACAATACAGCTCTAAATAGAGATAGGTACAAACCAGGGAAATGGAGGTTTGCCTCGGTTCATAGTTTGTGACATACAAACCACGAACCTTCACAAACCTCCGTTTGCCAAACCAGTTCTGTTCATGCAATCTTCCCTCCTTCTTTCTGCTGGGGGCGGCTCCATGAGCCCATCAGAATAGAGAGGAAGAGCTTACAAAAGCAATTTAAAGGGAATGTTCCCTTTAAATGGCTTTTGCAAGCCACGTGTGAGTGAAGTCCAAGCAGCAAGTTGACCACTTCTAGATGAACGCAGTGCTTGTAAAAGACATTTAAAGGAAATGCTTGGAATGGGGGTGGGGGGTAGTGAAAGGGATTGCTGAAATGACTTGCATCTATTTCAGCCTGACAGCTGACAGGTGCGCCAGCCCCTCTGTTAGGCTGAAATGGATGCAAGCTATTTAAGTGATCCCTCTTGCTCCCACCTCTTCCCACCACGAACTCCATGAACCTCCGAAACCACTTCCCAATACTACTTGTCTCCTCTTGTGGAATTCCAGATGTGTATTTACCATTATAAACACATATTTAAAACTGGTGGCTTGGGTGGGGAACCAAGTAGAAGGGTAGTTTGGAATGCACAACTGCAGGGTCATCTAAAAGATCAACACTCTTCCTTTTCCCACATACACTTTATATGCTCAAAATACACCTCTCAAGATGTTACCTATGTACAAAGGTTATTTTGGGGGGGAACGCGGGGGAACGCAGTTCCCCCAGGTGAGGTGCAGGGGCGGGGCACATGACGAAGCCACGCTCCCTGCTTCCGGCCGCCCCGCTTCCAGCCCTAATTCAGCCAGGAGGAGGCAGGAGAAGAGGGAGGGTATTGTGTAGTGGGAGCCGCATGGATTGACGACAGACAACGACGTGGTGCATAGCACGCTTTATTAGGCACACAACAAGACAAAGACAAACGGCCGGCAGGCCAACTATATACACCCCTGGGGACCACCCCTTGGTCACCATTGGTGGGTTTGAATCTCCCGCCATGGCTCCCATTGGTTCCCCAGTGGAGGGACTAGAATCCTAGTCCCCATTGTCTTCCCAGACTGAAGCTCGGGTATATGCCCTGACCTCCGGTGGCGGTCAGTGGACACAACACCCCTCCCCCCATAGTCCGGAATCACTCCTAGGTGGCATAGTCTTTCAGGTACGCTGGAGGCTGTCGCACCCTTGCCGATCATCTGGGGCCCTGTGCTGGGGCCACCTGGGTTCCGCCCTCTGGTGCGGCAGCCGGCGGTGGAGCTGGGGCCTCGGTGGTCTCCAGCTCGGGTTCTGGGGGCCCTGCCTCTGCTGTCGGGGGCTGGCTGGCCCGCAGTGGGTCCTCCAGCGCGGGCATGGTTACGTCTGGGGCCTCGAAGGGGTCCTCGTCTGCCGCTGCC
>NW_015163613.1:317748-317864 GCF_001447785.1 Gekko japonicus | reverse complement strand
GGTGGGTTTTGGTGCGAAGTGGCCTTGCACCGCTTTGACGATCTGCTCGAAGGTGCAGTCGCCAAGGTTGGTGGGGGAAAGTAGCCTTCTGGCCAGGGACACCACCGCGGTGCCGC
>NW_015163613.1:271305-317720 GCF_001447785.1 Gekko japonicus | reverse complement strand
GTTCACTCATCAGATCGGCTGCTTCGCGTCCTCCTGGTTCCTCGCGACGGCCCGGCTCAGATGCGGCTAGATCCCATCCTCGTCGCCACTATTGTGTAGTGGGAGCCGCATGGATCGACGACAGACAACGACGAGGTGAATAGCACGCTTTATTAGGCACACAACAAGACAAAGACAAACGGCCGGCAGGCCAACTATATACACACCTGTGGCTAGATCCCATCCTCGTTGCCACTATTGTGTAGTGGGAGCCGCATGGATCGACGACAGACAACGACGAGGTGAATAGCACGCTTTATTAGGCACACAACAAGACAAAGACAAACGGCCGGCAGGCCAACTATATACACACCTGGGGACCACCCCTTGGTCACCATTGGTGGGTTTGAATCTCCCGCCATGGCTCCCATTGGTTCCCCAGTGGAGGGACTAGAATCCTAGTCCCCATTGTCTTCCCAGACTGAAGCTCGGGTATATGCCCTGACCTCCGGTGGCGGTCAGTGGACACAACAGAGGGTAAGTTGCTTCCTCCCCGCCTCTCCCCACCCCTGCCTGCCTGGGGCCAGGGAGGGCCTTGGCGGGGCTTCCTCGCACTCCCGCTGGCCTTGCAGGTCCACCACCGGGCCCCTGATGTCAGGGGGTGCAGCATATGCTAATGAGTTATAATAATGAGTTCCCCTAGCTCTTTTTCTACGAAATGACCCCTGCCTATGTATATCTATTTCCCCCTCTGAAGATGTCCAGTAGACCATCTGTGAGGTTCCAGTCTCTCATCTCTGGCTAAGTGGGGCAGTCTGGCGCACACGGATCAAGACTTGGGAAAGCCCCCTCTCCCAAGGTTCTGGTGCTCAGTACTGGTACCATCACAAACAAAACCCCTACATGTACCATATAGTTCTGCCTTCAATATTTTTGAACAATTATGATTGACTTTTTACCTGTCATGAAAAGACCCTCAATTTGCTGTCAACATCAGAGATTCAGGAGCTTACCAGTGTTCACCTTACCCTATGCTGGCACAGCCAGCCTCCACAATTCCCCTGTTATCACCACTGTCTACGTGCTCAACATTGTCCCCACACTCATCATCTCCTACTGCTACTACCACAGTTATCTTCAGTCAGAGAAATATACTACAACATTTTTATGCCACTCCAGGCTTTAAAGGGACCGTACCCCTTACTTTGCCAACAAAGTAAAAGTGTTCAGTGGTTGTGATCACACACACCTTTAGATCTGACACAGGGAAGAATGCCTGATGGATCTAAAAGGAGTGATCAGAAAACAGCATCTGGGAAGCATCCCACAGTCGTCAGTAACCCGTGCTGCTCTGCCATGGAAGTGAGTTAAAAGACCCCAGGGAAAGTCTGATAGTAAACAGGTTGCTATGGACCATAGACACTTTCCCCTGTCTGATCACTCCAGCACGTTCTCATGCCGTCGGGATGCTCTGATCAGGCCATCCCAACTCTGTGCTGTTGGTCCCCCCCCCTTTGCAGTATGCACATCATCACATACTCCATAGGGGGCCCTCAGTGAGGAGGTGCGAATCCTCATTTATGCAAACAGCAAAAAACCCACAACTCACCAGCAGTTGCATCTGATCACAGAAAGCCCGCAGCTTCAAAGGGCGGTGTGATCTCACAACTGCGTGTCAAATTCCTCTGGAGGAAATAGCCTCACTTCCCCTCTGCTTCAGCTGGCACGTGTGACTGTAGCCAGTGTTTGTTTGACTAAACAGAACAGCAGTGGCAGTGATGGGGGTGGAGCATTTAAACACTATGAATTCTGCCTGTATTAAAAATATATACCCACAAGGAGCATCAGTCTGGCACAGCACAATTTATAAATAAGCAATTATTATAGCCAAGATAGTGGGATGCTGAAACTATGGGGCTGGGCTAAGACAAGTAGGCTGAGGCAGACAGGATTTGTGTTGGTTAAATGCAGGCAAGGGCCTGATGGCCAAGACTACAGCAACAGAGTGCTTGCACCACTAAGGGTCAGACTTTGACTGGTAGCATAAGTGCTAATGAAACAGGAAAATTTTTGTACCTGTTTTGAACTGCTATACCTTCTTGAAAGAATCAGGTAGTGTAGTAATTTCTTTAAGGGTTTGATCCAGCCTCTTTTATGTAATGTGCCTGGGATATCTGATGAGCCAGGTGCTCTTGGGGAGAGACCATGGTTCTGTGGTAGCGCATAAACTTTGCATGCAGAAGTTCCCAGCTTCAGTCCCCAGCATCAGCTAAGAGATAGTAGGTTAGATGAAAGCCCTCCCCGAGACCCTGAAGAGCTACTGTCTGCCATAACAGACAATGCTGACATTGGCAGACCAATGACTTGACTGAGCACAAGGAAGATTCATGTGTACACATATTTAGTGGTCTCTTTAGATGAAGGCGGCAGACTGGATTAGGGCAGTGATCTGTGTTTTTGGTGGTTTACAGATCAGGTATAAAAGTTCTTCTTAAGATTTTACTAAGCCTAATTAAAATAGAAATAAACAGTGGAGATAGCCTATATAACTGAGCGCCAGCACTACTACCACCCAAAATAATATATAAAGGCAGTAGCCTACCAGAAGAAACAACAAGGCATAGTAATCAACGATTTAAAAAGTACACAGGAAAAACAGCCTCCAGTGGGTTATTATGATAATACCACTGCTCCTGGGGAGGGGAAAGTATAGTGGTGGGACTAGGCGGAGAGTGAAGGGAAGGGGACAGAGAAACAATTTAGCTCGACCACCTTCCAGCCTACGTCCCATCCCAAAGGGGCTAGGATGATTGACCCCTCTCCAACACTGGTGTTGTGTAATGCCAGGTCTATAAATAATAAGACCACAATCCTTTGGGATGTTCTGTTGGAACAGAATGTAGACCTGGTGTGCGTGATCGAGACCTGGGTGAGAGAGGGAGAGACAGTGTCTCTCTCCCAAACAACTCCTCCTGGATTCTCAGTCCTCCACCAATCATGGACTAAGGGGTGAGGGCGAGGTGTGGCTTTCTTCATCCGGGAGGCTTACACCTTCAGGGCGCTCCTGCCTCCAGGGATCACGGGCATTGAGTGTGTCGGTCTGGTGCTGGAGGTTGAGGAGAGTATGGCGATTTGGCTGGTGTACCGACTGCCTAACGCACCGACTAATAGTCTGCCATCCCAGCTAGAGGCTGTATCAGGCTGGGCCCTAGAACTCTTGGGTGATTTCAATGTCCATGCTGATGATGCAACCTGTATGCAGGCAGTAGACCTAGTGTCATCCATGGCGGCCCTGGGACTCTCCCAATTGGTAACACCCCCCACTCACCAGGCAGGGCACACACTTGATTTGGTCTTTGTGGCAGGAGTTACGGTGGACTGGATCACTGCTTCAGCAGTGCCATGGTCGGACCACTATGTCTTGAAGGCCTGGCTGAATATTCCACTCCGAACCTGTTTGGGCAGCAAGCTGATTTGGGCTCGCTTGTGGTGCCAAATGGACCCTGTGCAGCTTCAGGTGGCTTTTCGGGATCCTAAGCCCCCTGGCGTCTTGTTAGATGAGCTTGTAGAGGACTGGCATAGTCTACTCTCGGCAGCCATCGATTGCTCCCCAGCGCCCTCTGCACCTCCAGGAGAGGCCCGCCCCATGGTACACCCAGGAGCTGCACCAGATGAAATGGGGCTGAGATGGCTAGAAAGGCAGTGGAGGCAGGTTCGCGACGAAGCTTCAAGAGCATCTTATAGGATGTTTATGAATACCTATGAGATGGCAGTCAAGGCCACTAAAAGACAGTATTATGTGGCCACGATTGCGTCCGCAAGCTCACACCCAGCTCAATTATTTAGAACAATTTGGTTGATTACAGCTCTGCCACAAGGCAGATTAAACCATAAGGAATTGGATATTGGCTGTGAGGCTTTTGAGAGCTATTCTGCGGATAGTCTTGTCGTTCAGCCGTGACCTTCCTGCCACAGTTGATACAGTGAATGAAATCGAGGCTCCTAGCATGTCTTCTGGTCACATTCTGGATTATTTTGACCCCGTCAACCTAGAAGAAGTTGACAGATTGCTCTTAACTGTGCGGCCCACCACATGCATCTTGGATCCGTGCCCATCGTGGCTAATTAAAGCGGCTCACGAGGGGCTATGGGATGCCATACGGGAGATTGTCAACAAGTCCCTCTTTGTGGGACAGTTCCCACAGGCACTTAAGGAGGTAGTGGTGCGCCCCCTTTTGGAAAAAATCTTTGGACCCGTCCAAATTGGCCAACTATCAGCCGGTTTCCAACTTGCCCTATTTGGGCAAGATAATAGAGAGGGCGGTAGCACTTCAGTTACAGAGCTTTCTGGATGACACTTCTATCCTAGATGCCTTCCAGTCCAGCTTTTGCCCTGGGCACGGGACGGAGACAGCACTGGTCGCCCTCACAGATGACCTCCAAAGACATCTGGATCGGGGCGGATCAGCAGTGCTGTTGTTGTTAGATCTGTCGGCCACGTTTGACATGGTTGACCATCAGCTACTGATCCACCACCTCGCTGACATTGGAATCCAGGGACTAGCCTACAGTGGCTTGCTTCCTTTGTCCAAGGTCGGGGACAAAGAGTGGTGCTGGGGAATCAGCTGTCCCGGAGGCACCCACTGGAATGTGGAGTGCCACAAGGGGCAGTGTTGTCCCAGATGCTTTTTAACATCTATATGTGCCCTCTTGCCCAGATTGCCCAGAGATATGGACTGCATTGTCATCAGTATGTGGATAACACCCAGCTTAGTCTGCTGTTGGATGGCCAGTCCGACTCCAAACTGGAAGTCCTAGATCAGGTGTTACAGACCGTGGCTGGTTGGCTTAGGCTGAGCTGGATGAAATTGAATCCAATGAAGATGGAGGTGCTGTGCTGAGTTGCGGTGGTCCGGGGGTAGGGACCCCACTCCTGACCTTTGATGAGGTGCCACTGGTGCCAGCGCTGGAGGTTAGGAGCTTGGGAGTGCTCCTGGATGCCTCCCTAACAATGGAGGCCCAGGTTGTAGCCACTGCCAAGGCAGCCTTTTACCACCTTTTGCTAAGGCAGCTGGCTCCCTTCCTCAAACACAGTGACTTGGCAACAGTGATCCATGCAAGATTGGACTACTGTAATGCCCTCTACATGGAGCTGCCCTTGTCACAAATCTGGAAGCTACAGCTGGTGCAAAACGCCACAGCTAGGCTGGCAATGGGACTCCCAATACGGGAGCACATCCAGCCTGTGCTAAGAGCATTGCACTGGCTGCCTATAGCATACTGGATTCGCTTCAAGGTGCTGGTCCTGACCATTAAAGCCCTTTATGGCCAGGGTCCAACATACCTGAGGGACCGCCTTTCCCCATATATGCCCCGGACAGCACTGCGTTCAGGGACCCAGAACCAACTGGTCCTCCCAAGTAGTAAGGAGGCCAGATTGGCAACAACTAGGGCCAGGGCTTTTTCGGTGGCGGCTCCACTCTGGTGGAATGAGCTCCCAGAGAAGATCAGGGCCCTGTGGGACCTTCTACAGTTCCACAGAGCCTGCAAGACGGAGCTCTTCCACCAGGCTTTTGGAACCACCACCACTTCTGCCATCACCACCATCACCACCAATAACAACTGATAGTTATGGTGGAAGCCCTGAGCAGTAGGTCCCCGAGTCTATTGCCCAGTCCATCCCCCTCTCCCCCGGAATGGAAGTGGACAAACAGAACGACTGAATATTGGAATTTCTAGCACTTTAATCCTGCTGATTTTATATTATTGTATGACTCATTTATGGAACTGCGGTGGCTCAAGTGGTTAAGACGCTGAACTGCAGGCTGTGGAAGGTCAGCAGTTCAGCAGTTCGAGACCTGAGTGCCACATGACTGAGTGAGCTCCCGTCTCTAGTTCCAGCTCCTGCCAACCTAGCAGTTTGAAAGCAAGAAATTGCAAGTAGATAAATAGGTACCACTTCAGTGGGAAGGTAACAGTGTTCCGTGCGCCTTGATGTTTAGTCATGCCGGCCACATGACCACGGAAACGTCTTCGGACAGCTCTGGCTCTTCGGCTTTGAAACGGAGATGAGCACCGCAACCCTAGAGTCGGATTCGACTGGCTTTCGAGCAAGGGGAACTTTACCTTTACCTTTACCTTTATGACTCATTTAAATTGGTATCAATTGTGATGAATGTGTTTTATGTATTATGAAGTTTTATTTTGTTGGAAGCTGCCCTGAGCAAGCCTTGGCCAGAATGGGTGGGATAGAAATCAACAAAATAAATAAATAAATAAAAATAATCCTGACAGCTTCCTCTGTACAGTGTGTCAATGAAGCTTGGCCTTGCAAAGGGGTACTGACGCATCACACAACCAGACTACCCTTTGAGGTTTTGTCTGCAACATCTTCTGTTCCCAAAGAGACAACCTTCTATTCTATTAATGTCTTGTCTCTTCAAGGAGTGAGAGTTACTCATGCATAAATTTCTTCTATTTTTTATTTAGTCCAGTAAGTTCAGTTGCAACTGGAGGGACCAAGGTGTACTTTGTTACCTGGCATCTTAATACAAGTTCATACCTTAATACACATTGCACAGCTGGGCTGCTGCCTTTGAACTAACAACCATCATCATCATCATCAACATCATCATCATCATTATGAATTGTCACAGTCAGATATTTCACTGGTAGATGGTGTTCTGCAATTTGAGATCAAACCAAGTTCTTGGGAATTGCTGGTGCATCCTCACAGGATTCTTGCTGCTCCAAGTAACACTGTCTTCTGGAGCTGACCTGGTGTTATTTGCTCACTGCTCAGAATGTCCAGGTGTTTCTTAAGACTTCTAAGCACTGCTCCAACTGCTCCAATGACAACTGCCAAAAGGGAACTAACTTTCAGAGGCGTTCTAACTCTATTTGCAGGTATTTTGTGGTCTTCTCCTGTTCTTTCTTTTCTATTCTGGTGTCTCCTGGGATTGCAATGTCAATTATTCAAATCTGATTTCTACAACTGTGATATCATAGGTGTTATGCTCCAGATGTTTACCATATATGGAAATAACAAAGAATCTTCGTTTCATCATTCTCCATGATCTTGTACGGTTTGTGCTCCCATGAATTTCTGGCTGATGGTAAGCCATACTTCTTGCAAACATTCCAGTGCAGCACAGCTGCAACTGTATTCTGATGTTCTTTATAGTCAGTTTGAGCAATTTTACCGCAGGCACTGACCATGTGGTTGACGTAATTTCATCCTTTGACATTTGCTCTTGTCATTTGCTCTTCTTCTGAATCTTGCTTTTTAAAAATAAATATATATAATATATAAACAGTAATAGAGAAAGGATATAGAAAGAAAAAGGGGGCGTATACAATATAATTATGCATATCAAGGACAATCATATTTAACAGAATATATGAAATAGAAAATATTGCTCTCCAACATCCCCTTGATTATAATTATTAAGGAATTATCTCTAACATATAATAGTCCTTATTCTGTTGGAATACATTTATGTTCAACATCTTAAATTTCAAACTTCATAATTATGTCTGTTTTGCAACTACATCATTGATTCCTTCATTATTACAACAAATTGTATACTTGCTATTAATTTTTGCAAGTATATAATATATCTCATAATAATGAATTTAGGGAAAGGTGCTCTCCCCAGAGTCCACTTCTTTGCACAGATTAATTTTCAGGATATCACATTTAAAATTGATTATTATTCTATTTCTATCTCATTAACATAATTTGCATATAATGTTTTAAACTGCGTCTCATTCTACATTTGTATCCTCCTTGCATAGTACACATAATACACAGTTCGTCTCTCTTCAGGTTTTGTAAGTGATCTATTTCTCAACTAGGTTTTAAATACTGCCTTTACTGCATATTCAGCAAGTTTGTTTTCCCAGTCTTCTAAGTGTGGACAGACATCTAGTTTCTATTTTTCTGCATAGATAATTCTAGCCACTGTCACCATGTATTTGATTATATCTTCTATTTTTTTTTGTAATTTGTTAGGCAGTGCACCTATTGGCAGGTAATTGGCTTCTACTGAGAATTTGAACTTTAATGTGTTTTGCATTTTTACGTGCATTTCCTTCCAATATCTTTTTGCTTCTTTTACAAGTCCACCACATATGAAAAAAGGTTGTATCGATATCTTGACATTTCTAGCATTTTCCCTTGTAGATTTTATCTGCTGTCTCGATATCCTTTAGATTTATATATCATCTGAAAAATATTTTATACCAATTTTCTCTTAATTTCTGGCTGGCTGTAAATTTGATATTTTTTTCTCATGGTTGTTCCCATAATATCTGTTCTTTGAAATTTTGCATCCATTTAATCATAAATTTTTTTCACTTGTTCTTCCTCTGTTTTTAGCTGGAGTAAGATCTTATATATCCATTGTAAATCCTCTTTTTATTTTATAATCAGCTTTTCAAATTCAGTTGCATCTCTTAATGCTCCACAGTTCAGTGTTCATGATCTTCTTTAATCTTGAGGCTGATTGATAATATAGAAGCCATTGTATGTTTATAACTTCATCTCTGATAACTTGCCATAACTTAGTTTTCCCCTGAGCATTTGTCATCATACCATATGTTAAAACATCATTTTTATTTATCATGTTTATATTGTGGTATGTTTCTATTGGGGACATAAGGAGAGAGTTGAGGAGGAGGCTTAATAAATTCTTTAATTAAGTGACTTCTGTCTTGTGTTATAATCTTCTTATTTGATTTTTTAATCCATAAGTAATTGTATAAGCCTTCATCAAGGTCTGATTATTCTAATTTTACTATTATTTAACTTGGGTTTTTAATACAGTCCACAATCCAGACCAGGTCCGCTGCTTGGTAGTATAATTTTATGTTTGGAAGTGCTAATCCTCCTCTTTTTTTCTCTTCTAGTAATATATTGAAGCTTATTCATTTTTTGCCATTCCATATAAATTGGATTATCTGTCTCTGCCATTCCTTCAATATACTTTCTTCTATGTATATAGGTAACATTTGGAACAGAAAGTTTAGTTTTGGCAACACATTCATTTTGATTGCAAAAATTCTTCCCAGTCACAAGATTTTTATTTTTTTTCCATCTTGATAAACCTGCTTGTATCAATTTCCCAGTTTTCTGGTAGTTATTTTTGAAAAGGTGGTATTTTTGCCCAGTCACATTTATTCCCAAATATCTAATGTGATCAGTAGTTACTGAGCACTCTGTTCTCTCTACAATCTCTTCTTTTTGTTCTTGCATTAAAAAATTCAATATCATTTTTGTCTTCTTTCTATTAATTTTATTGCCTAAAAAGGGGTTTCAGGGCTGTTAAAACCACGTGGTCTGCATAACTTTTTCATTTTGAACTCTACAACATCCACTTTTATTCCCTTAATTCTATCATCTTGTCTGATCCTTACAGCCGCGCGCCATAGAGGACCGCCCCAGGAGAGCCGAGCCAAAAAAAAAAAAAAGCCCTCTGCCGAAGGACACTACCATCTGGTTCCAGCAAGCCCCGCCACAGACAAAAAAGACCTACGCTGCTTAGGTGCCTGGTAAGGCACCCATCTCCCCTGAAATATATGTGGCCCTAGCTAGATGATTAAATGCATATATGTAAACTGCTCCGAGCCTCCGGGAAGGAGCGGTATAGAAATGTGATGAAATAAATAAATAAATCCGCTATTGCTAATATAAATAATAAATGTGATAAAGGGAATCCCTGACATGTTCCTTTTTCATTCATTCATTTATTATGGCAAAAGCCAGCAACAATGTCAGATCACAATAATAGTGATTTAGTTATAATACAAAAATAAAATCTAAGATATAAATAAAATCCAAGATAAATAAAAACAAGTTACAGTATATCTTCCATTACAAGGGATTTATGTTTTCTGATCACTAAGCAACAAAATCTGGCCACAGCATAAGATAAAAAGCTTTGCGAATCTTCTAGAAGAAAGTTACACGAGTTTTCTGTCCTAAATTTCAGATAAGATTGCAAGGGGTTAAATTTAGACAAAAGTGGCAATATAAGGCAGGACCATTCTTCCTGATAAAATTTGCAATACAAAAGTACATGGGTGGTGGATTCCACCATATTAAACTTACATGTACATAATCATTCCTGCATGGACACACGCAAAAATTTGCCTAGTAGTACAGCAGAGGGAAGTGCCTCAAAACGGGCCCTAGAAAGAACCCATCTATAGGGTTTATAAGTAATATCAGAAAAGTATGGAGTGGCTTTAAATCTGGGCCAAGATTTTAAACATCTAAAACTCTTTGGAAGTAACGCTTCTTTATTTTGTAATTCAATATCAAGAAGCCTTTGAGTAATAATTGTTCTTGCCTTGTTCAGGCTTCCACAAAAAAGATCTTCAGGGTTTAGTCCAATACATTTGATTTTATTAAGAATTAGTGCAACCCAGGAAGGATAAGGGCCCAAGGCTAAATAAAAAGGCATCAAACCTTTCAGATTATAAAGAGTTTTCAACCAAAGAGATATTGCCTTTTCCCAGATTTTTAGGTAAACCAGCGTCCTGTCTGAGTATTACATTAGAAACACTTTTAGGGACACTGAATAAAGATCTAAGAAACTCTGATTGAACTCTTTCAAGAATCAGAAGATTGGTAGATAGTCCAATTTGCAAATTATAAAGTTGTGCTAATGATTTTGCCTGGAAAGTTTTTAAGGCCATAGGGAGAAAGCCAGATCTAAACAATCTGAGAATGGCATTTCACTTCTCTCAGCCAAGGTAGCTGAGGAGGTCAGATATGCAATAAATTTTAAATTATAGGTATAATGTATCCAGTCCAGACTGTGTGGCCGCTCAGGCTCCATGCGGTCAGAGACAAATGTCGAGCTTCGCTCCAAGAGACAATGGACTATGCGGATCCTAGACCGCTCCAATCAGGGGGCTAGGTTCCCGGCTGAGAGCCTATGGGACTCTCGGCCACTGTAAATAACCTATTGGGAAGTAGGGACTCCGAAAACAGGGACGAGTTGCACCAGGTCCATCATCGGTCATCTCAGCCGGTCACCAAAGCGGGCAAAGCACCTTCAACAGCCCCTGCCTCGTGCGGCAGCTGTGGAAAGGACCATGAGCACTGGTCATGCCGCTTCTGAAACGCGGTCTGCCGGACCTGCAACAAATTGGGGCACATTTCCCAGGTTTGCCGCTCCAAGGGGCAATGCCAGAAGCCGTCCGCCCACCAGACCACACCGGAGCCGCCCAGCGACCTCCACACCCTCTTGGCCCACTTCCCGCAGCACCAGGTCTGTAATTTGCCCCCCGATAGCCCCAACAAGATGCATGTCATGGTTCTTATACAGGGATCCCCCTGCAGCATGGAGATCGACACAGGGTCGACCTGCTCCATTATCTCCATGGACACGCTCCGCCTGCTGTGTCCAAGGGGCGGCCCGCCACTTCAGAAGTCGTGGGGTTTCTGGTTAAGGGACTTCAATAAGAACCCCCTGGCGGTGCTAGGCTGGGGCAAGTTCCGAGTACAGTTCCAAGACTTTAACAGCACCCTTGACCTGTTGGTCGTGGATAGGCCTCTCTCCAGCCTGCTGGGACTCTCTTGGTTCGAGGCCCTGGGACTCTCTCTGAATGGAATCCACTGGGTTGGGTCATGGGATTTTGGCGCAGTGTGCGCAGAATTTCCCTGCATTTTTGATGGCACCCTGGGACGCTTCTCTGGGCCCCCCATCTCCCTGGATCTCGACCCAGTGGTGCGGCCCATCCGCGTCAAGGCCAGGCTGCTGCCACTAGCAATGAAGCTGAAAATCAAGGCCGAGCTAGATCGCTTAGTGGAACAAGAGGTTCTGGAACCAGTCGTGTCGGCATGGTGGGAGACCCCCATAGTCACCCCGGTGAAGTCCAACGGGGACGCGCACATTTGTGCGGATTACAAATGCACGCTAAACAAGGTTCTGTAGGCACACCCTTATCCGGTGCCGGTGGTGAACCACGTGTTGGCGACTTTGGCAGGGGCCCGGGTCTTTGGCAAGCTGGAATTGGCACAGGCATATCAACAACTGCCGGTTGATGCCGCCATGGCCAAAGCCCAAATGATCACAACCCACAGGGGGCATTCAAGGTTCACCACCTCCAGTTTGGAGTCTCGGTGGCGCCAGGGATTTTTCAATCTTTTATGGATTCTCTCCTGATTCTCTCCTGAAAGGCATCCCCGGGGTTCAGCCATTTCTAGACGACGTGCTGTCCGTCGGTCGTGCCAAGGATTTTTCAATCTTTTATGGATTCTCTCCTGATTCTCTCCTGAAAGGCATCCCCGGGGTTCAGCCGTTTCTAGACGATTCGTCCTTCGCGGACCATCTGAGGGCCGTTCTACAACGTTTCGATGCAGCCAGACTCAAAGTCAAGTGGGAGAAGTGCCTCTTGGGGGTGCCTCGCATTGAGTTCCTGGCTTTGTGGTTGACGCTTTGGGCATCCACCCCACGGTGGACAAGGTGACCGCCGTCACGCAAGCGCCACCTCCAGTGTCAAAGTCCGAACTGCATGCCTTTTTGGGGCTCCTGAACTTCTACCCCTCCTTTTTGCCCCTCAAAGCTGCAGTCACAGAACCGCTCCATCGCCTCCTGGACAAGTCAGCACCTTGGGTCTGGGGTCCGCCACAAGCAGCTGCGTTCCAGGTGGTCAAAGACCTGCTTGTCTCGAATGCGATCCTGGCGCATTTCAACAAGGCGCTCCTGGTGGTGCTGGCTTGTGATGTTTCCTCTTATGGGGGGGGAGCGGTCCTGGGCCACCGGCTGCCAGACAGCTGCGAGGTCTCGGTTGAGTACTATTCCAGGACTCTGTCAGTGGCTGAGCGCTATTACACGCAGATACATAAGAAGGCGCTGGTGATTGTGGTGGGGGTGAAAAAGTTTCACCACCATCGGTATGGGCAGTCCTTCATGGTCCTCATGGACCACAAGCCGCTGCTGGGCCTCCTGGCCCCAGACCGCCAGACCCCTCACATGATTTCACCCCGGGTGCTCTGCTGGTCTATTTTCCTGGTGGGGTACTCCTACGCTCTCGTCCATCGTCCCGGCAGGGCAATGGGCCATGCAGACGCCCTGAGCCGCCTACCGCTGCTGGTCTGTTACCCAAATCCAGCTCCCACCCACCAGATCGCTCTACTGGAGTCCCTTCTGGATCGGCCGGTCCACGTTGCGGAGGTGGCTCGAGGCACCTCCAAGGATAAGGTACTGTGCCGGGTTTTGGACTGGGTGGTGAGGGGGTGGCCCGCAGCCAAAGGAGAGCCCCAATGTAATGCCCTTTGCTTCTCGGAAGGACGAGCTGTCCGTCCACTTGGGCAGTGTCATGTGGGGAAGTAGGGTGGTCATTCCCAAGCCCCTATGGGAGCGGGTCCTCACCGCCCTTCATGAAGTGCACCCCGGGGTGGTGCGCATGAAAGCCTTGGCCCGGAGCTACATCTGGTGGCCAGGGTTAGACCGGGACATAGAGGACGTGGTGAAGAAAAAGAAATCATTCATCTTTTTTTTGGAGGGTTGACCATAACAGTACAATTATTGAACAGTGGGCTGGAGGTGGGTGGATGTCAAGGGCTGGGGTGCAGGCAGAGGGAAGTCCAAGTTCAGTCCGGGGTCTTAAGCCAAGAGGAGCAGAGCAGGAATTAAGAGAGAAATTCCAAAACACAAACTGGGAGCAAGGTCATTCAATTCCAGAGTCAGAAGCTGGAGGAGACAAGGAGGAACAAAGTCTGGGAACAGGAGGCGAAGTTGATGCAAGGCATCACAGAGTTGACGAGTTTGCTTCCACAAAGAAGCCAGCCTAGAGCCTGCAGCTAAATAGCCCTCTGCTGCTGTTTCCAATTAGTGCAGTGGCACCAGCAGCCAAGCGTCTCTCAAAACTCAGGATTAACTGACCATCTGCTTCTCAAACAAGCTGCACGTCACCTGGTTGCTAAGTCCTGGTGGAGTCAGTCTTGTAAACGAGTGTCATGATGCGGGGCTAGGCAGGGGCGAGGTAGTCAGAATACAGTCCAAGATCAAGAGCCAGTTAAGCAAGCTAGCCGGGAAACCAAGTCCAAGACACTAAGCAAAAGTGGAGTGGTCAAAGTACAGTCCAGAGTCAAGAGCCAGGCAAGCAAACCAACCAGGAAATCAAGTTCAAATCACAAACAGTTAGAGTCGTCAGATAACCAGAGTCCAAAAGAGTCAAGAGCCAAGGAGTCAAAGGTTCAAGGTGCAGAGTCAAAGCGCAGACGTTCAATCCGAGGTCACAGAGCCGAGGGAATCCAGTCAGGAACAAGGAGTCAGGAACACGAGCAAGGAGGTGCAGAGCTTTCATCCGAAGAGACTAGTTGCTGGCATGATTTGTCAGCGTGAGGGCGAGAGTTAAATAGCCCATAAACCTGTCAACAATTAGCATGCCTCCAGCGAGTCCCAGCTCCTGCTAGTACTCAGGGCTGAGTGAGTGTCTGCCATGCATGCATGCCTCTCGCTGCCTAGCTGCCATCTCCCATTGGTGCTGTTCCCTTAAATGGGATACTGGTGGAGGCGAATCAGGAGGAGAACTGTCCGGGCATGCTTCTGCCTCAGCTGTAGCTTCTGAAAGCTCAGCCCTGTCAGATGCAGGCATTACCGGCATCGCGAGTTAATCCCAAGCACTTAGATCCTCTGCTGGGGTCATTTGCTCAGACTCAGCAGGAGCCATTTGTTCGCATTCAGCAGGAGCCGTGACAGCGAGCAACTCACACGGGCGAGTTGGGAGGGCTTTCCACCTGTAGCTGCTCCTCATCAGCTGTTGCTGAGCCAAGTGTTAATGCGGGCTGTGATGGCAAACTGCCAATCTCTGAAGCTTTAGAGGGGTCAGCTGTGGGTTCTGCTGAAGCTGGCAATATCCCTTCATCTGCACCCATGACAGTGGGAGTGGGTGAGACAAAGAAAACCAATATAAACATTATGCATGAGGAAAAAGCTCATTAATAACTGGGACCTGGAGTTTCTCAAAGGATTTTTTGAACACATGAAAGACTAATTTTTCATGTCAAAAATGAAATTCCCAGAAATTTAGTACAACACTAATTTTTACTTTTCCTACTGCCACATTATATTGCCATCTAGAATTTATTATTATATAAATAGAAAGTGAAAGAATTCTAGTTCTACTAGCAGATGTAGATGCCGAGACTGCATACAAGGTGGCCCTCTTTGCCCTCACTGCAGAGAAAATTCAGAAAAAAATAGTAGCAGTACCATAGCTTGATTACCAACAGAAGTCTGGATGGGAGAGATTGAATTATTATAATGTTTTATTGTGTCATAACTTAGTTTTTAATTCTTCTGGTTTTAGAAGTTTATACAGATGTTATTGTTTTATTGTTCTGTCATTAGAGCTGCATGTCATCAGCATACTGATGACAATGCACACCAAAACTCTGTATGACCCACTCAGCAGTTTCAAGTAGATGCTGAATAGCATGGGGGACAGAACAGACCCCTGAGAAACATCCTGCTGGACAGTCCATGGGGCTGAAGAGTATTCCCCAAGCATCACCTTCTGGAGATAGCCCTCCAAGTAGGAACATAGCCACTGCAATGCACTGCCCCCTATTCCCAACTCTGCCAGCCACTCCAGAAGAATACCATGGCTGATGGTATTGAAAGCCACCAAGAAGTCCAGTACTATCAAAAGGTTCACACTCCCTGACTTGCTCCCAGCATAGGTCATCATACAGAGCAACCAAGTCTGTTTCTATGCTAAAACCAGGCCTGAACCCCAATTTATATGGATCCATATAATCAGTTCCATCCAAGAGTGACTGGAGTTGATTGGCACCCACCCTCTCTAGAACTTTGCCCTGGACAGTGTTCTGGATATCTCCACTCAACTGCAGTAATTCTGGATTCTAAATCCCAGCGAATTTCCTGAAAGTGTCCAGCAAGTAGATTACAGCGGATGGTTCCAAGGTGTCCCTGGGACCAATGTGTAGTAAGCCTTGGAAAACCTTGAAAAGTCCCACTGGGCAGCAAAGAGAGGACTACACAGAGCAGTGAGGTACTGTTTCTTTGCTGCCCTCACTGCCTCAAAATATACCCGATTTTAGGCACATACCAGGGTTTTGTTGCATTCACAGGGAGTTCTCTTCCAACTGCACTCCAGCCATCTCCTACACTGTTTCAACGCTCTCAGATCTAGGGTATACCACGGGGCTGTATGAGCTCTACAACAGAGAGGGCACTTAGGAGCGGTCAACTGCGAGGATCATTCCTGTATTCCACAAAGTGACAAGGGCTTTGACAGGACTGCCAGCCTTGTTAACCAGAACCCCCCCCCCCAAGAGCCCTCTCGAAACCATCCAGATCCATTAACCTCCTGGGGCAGACTATCCTAATAGGTCCCGCACTCTTGCAGAGTGGAAAAGCCACTGTAAATCTAAATGTCAACAGGCAGTAATTAGGGATGTGCATTCAGTTTGGCTGAATTAAATAAAAACCTGAATAATGCCTATTTGGCAAGCTGAAAGCTGAATCAGATTCTCTGATCTTCAGCTGGTCAAATAGGGATTCCCAAATACTGCCAAATCTATTTGACATTAATTCAGGAATCCCATCACTGGGGAGGGATCCCTTCTCTCTCGAGTCACAACACAGCAGTGACATGATCTCCCCATTGTATCCTACTATGGCCCCATACTGGGATTTGGGAATATCAGCATTTACCAATATTTTTTGGGTTAGGTTAACGCGAACCTGGAAAATACCAAATTTTTTCCAATGCACACCCCTAGCAGTGATCTGACCATAACAAAAGGACTGAATCAAACTCCCTCACACTCAGAGCACCATCTTCATGTTGTAAAATAGTCAAAAGTATTTAAATTACTCAGAGTATCGATGGATCTTGCTCTATTGGAAAGAAGAGATTTCTTTGCATTAAAAAAAACCCTTTATTTCTAAGGGTAAAAAGTATACAGGGAACCTACAAAACAACAAACTCCTAAGAGCTACATTTCTAAGCTGCTTACAGTTCAAATCAGTTACACACTACACATGGACAATGGAGAATCTGTCCTCCTTCTCAACCCCTAGAAAGGAAGTCACCTGAAACAAGCAACCAATCTGTATCACAACAGAAGCTACTTTCCCTGGGCGAATCCCCCATTGGCTCTGTGCCAGGTTTCCCTTCCAGGTCAGTCTAAACAATAACAATACAAGGTACACAAGTTAACCATATACTGACTGGATTGTGAGACCTTGGAAACACATACATTTCCAACACTTCAAGCCCAGCCAAAAACACTAAGTCTAGAATATGCCCCATCACCTGTGTTCAACCAATGACGTGTTGGGACAGTTTCATGGTTGTCATGGTGACCATGAAATCCTGAGCCACCCCAGATCAGGTGCCCTCAAAATGAATGTTGAAGACCCCCAGGACCAACAGCCTGGGGGACTGCAACATCACATCTGAGATCACCTTCATAGCTCAGGTAGGGAGACTGATGGGTTGCAAGCTATGCTCCCTCTAAGCTCCACAGTGTTGTGAGCAAAAATTCTACCTTTTGAGCAAAAAAGCTACTAACATTAAAGTTGTGAACAAGTCTACATTTGACTATTGTGTAAATTAGTTTTTTAGAAGATTATCTCTATAACCTTGTAACATCTCAGAATGAATGCTTTTAAACTATATTTAAAATGTAGTTTAAGAATAAGTTTAAACATTATAAGAGAAAACAGAATCAAGTCAAATTTCATTACAGAAAATGTTGTCCTACACAGGGGTAGACCAGGCCTCTGGAGAACAGGACTACCTACTCCTTCCCCAGTATTGGTAGATCTGGCCTCTGGAGAACAGGTACACCTTCCCCTTTCCACTATACTGGTAGACCTGGCCTTCAGAGGTCTACCCACCCCTTTCCACTACATTGGTAGACCTATCCTCTGGAGAACAGGTCTACCTGCCCCAGTTCACTATATCGATAGACCTGTCCTCCAGAGAACAGATCTACCCACTCCTTTCCACTATATTGTTAGACCTGGCCTCTGGATAACAGGTCGACTCACCCAAGTTCACTATATTGGTAGACCTGACCTCAGACTGTCACCATGCGCTGAAACTTGGGGGCAGAGAACTCTTGCAGTCTACTTTATTTTTAGTGAAATACGACAACCAGCATTACAGGTCAAGTATAACAGAGGTGGAACAATCACTGTCAGAACCCTGCCTAACCTAACAAACAGGAAGTTGCCTAAATGTTGTCAACCTGCCCAAACTACTTATTCAAATATTTATATCCCACTTTCCCCTGTGACTCAAGACAGTTTACAAATCATACTGAAAAGCATACTAGGGGTGTGAAAAAAACCCATTTTTCCAGCTCCATTGTAGTCTATGAACGCCATTATAATCAATGGACCCCAAAGGTTATAATGGAGAATTGATCTGGGGGTATCTGGGGCTCGGGAGAGGGGGGCTGTTTTTCGAGGCAGAGCCAGAAAATTTGCAGCATAGCTGCTGGTGCCTCTCCTCAAACTCCCTAAGTTTCAAAAAGATTGGACCGGGGGTCCAGTTCTATGCGCCACAAAAGGAGGTGCCCCCATCCTCCATTATTTCTAATGAAGGAAATAATGCCTTCACTTGTGGGCTGAGCCCCCCCCAAAAAAAATCCCTGCACGGCCTGCTAAATTTTGTGCACCAGCACCATCTAGAGTAGCTTAGAGGAAATTTTTGGTTGCAAGGTGGGTGGTACACCACCAGAATCCCCAATCTGTCCTGTTTGCTCAACACAAGGTGTACACACTCCAGATCAGTCGTCAGACAGATAGGGTGCCAGAGAGAGGTGGGGGAAATTCCTATAGATCACAGCAACCCACCATCCCCAGCCCTCACATCTACCCTGATGCTGAACCAAGTACCCAGGTGGGCACAGACTAATTCCTCCCTGTTCACCCACCCAAGTCTCAGCTATACATGCCAGGTCAGCTACCTCCTCCCCAATTAAATCATGGATGAGGGAGGTTTTATTCTGCACCAATCTGGCATTTAATAACTGCATCTGGAGACCCGAGGGCTGGTTGATAAGGCAACCATCAAACCCACAGATGGGGGTAAGACCAAAACACGGCACAGCTGTAAACTGTTTAAGCGGTGTTCCCCTTACCTGGCCTGTCCGCCTCCCAACACCAAGTCTCCTGCTGCATGTCAGTACACTAATTGGGACTCCCACCATCTCCCCATGGCCCCACAGACACTCCCTTGGCCAGGCCCCAGTCATAAGCCCACAAAAGCAGGGGGATGGTAAGGGACAACCAAAAAGGCACCCTCACCCTCCTGACATTTCGAAGGCACTTTCCATTTGCAAATTGTTTGATAATGTGTATTCTGTTTGCTCTCATGCCAACTTTTTGAAGGAAACCACTTTTATTTCCATTTTATAGATGAAGACACATGCTTACCCATGAGCAGATAGTTCCTTTGATACAGAGATGTGCAAATAAAAATATAAACAGGAGTAGTTCCACTTGCACAGGACCCTGTGAGACACGTAGTGCTGTCCTCTCAATATATTATATTGCCCAGAAATTGGTTGCACATGTTCTTGCACAAGCAGAAACAAAAGTAGGAAATACAATAATTTTGACATTACAAATGGCTATGAAGTCATTTCCTCCCTCCCTTTTCTCCCCACTGGGAACCCAAAGTCACTTAATTCCCCTCTCCCCCATTTTATTCTCAAACAAGGTTGGAAGTAGGTTACGCTGAAACTGTGTAACTGGCTCAAGGTTTCCCAGCAAGCTTTCATGGTCAAGTGCGGATTCAAACCTAGATTTTCCAGATCCTAGTCCTAACCATACCACCACACCGGCTCTCTATTTTTTCTTGTGCTTCCACTTGTGTAAGAGCTGGGGCAAAAGTTGAAAGTTTGTGTTGGATCCAACTCCCTGAGTCCAAGGCAGGATTGGATCTTAAACCCAGTTTAGCTCTATATTCACAGCTCTATCTTCCTTTTAACACACACAAAAACTTTTAAAATAAAATATACAATTCAAACCTTGGTAGATGAGATCAGTAATTTGACTGAGAAGCTTGTCCTCAACAGCAAAGCCTTCTGCATAATTTATTTTCTACAAAGCTACAATACCTTCTAGTCCAAAGAGCCACAAAATAATACACCTGTCTTCACTGACTTGGATTCCATCTGCATATGTCTTTCTGTTCCAACATGCATGCCCTAGACAAGCCTAGTGATATGGAAAAGAATAGGTAGAGATAACAGGATTGTTTTTCTTGATTATAGTGATTCAATTGCTATCTCAGTCTGATACCTTACTGATAATCATGTTTGTTGTTATTTTGGTATGGCAAAATGGAGCATTCTTTTGTGACATCACTTGCTAGCCAGGAACACCAGCCAAAAATTTGCTGATGTGATTACAAAGATGTATGAATACCAGAGCAAAACCAGAAACTAACTCATAGACCCCCACAAGACTAGCTATACTAAGACACGTCATTGCTCTCTTTAAATACCTTTATCAGTGACATTTCCCCCACACAAACCAGGATGCAAAAGCCGGAGGTTTGACTGCACAATTGCTCTTCTGGAAAACTCACTCAGATTCTTCCAGGGATTATACCTTATCACGTAAATACCAGGGTTAAAGAGAAAGTGGTAATTCATTTTCCCTCCTCTGTCATTTCTTTATCATGAAAGCTGCAACTCCGTCCAGAGGAGGAAACAAACAAGTAAAAGAATGAATACCTCTGGAATCCTCTCAACAAAAGGCAACTGCTTTTGCACACTTAAAAAGCTTTAGTATTTAATGTCATTTCAAGCAATTCACAAAACGTACTTAAAATACCCTCTAGCTGCCTATACAGTTAAATATGCCTTATGAAAAATCCAAAGAAAGGCTTCATCTGTTTTCAGAGGACAGCCTTGGCTTCTTTTATCTGCTTCACTGCAATCTATTGAGCTATTTACATTTTGTGTTTTTAGGTATCTTTGGTTATTCCTAGCCTGAAGGGGGGGCATGATATAAACTGAGACTTTACTAGACCCTGTATTGGAAATGGAAGCTTTTTACTTGTAAACTGAAGGAAAGTGTTCCACCTAGAGTCCATTTTCCACAGCCAAAAGCAACTGAACAGGTTATCTGCTGATGGAAATTATTTTTAGGATTGTTGAAATTAGTCACAGCTACTTTTCTATCTTAAAGAAATAGCAACCTATGAAGCAGAGGTATTGTCCCAGTCATAACTGACAATGTTAATCTCCCCCCCCCCATGGTGATAAAGAGAGTGATTTTTATATTTAATTAATTCAGAGGATCATTTTGGAAACAGGCTAATGAGGCTCTGATCACATTACCATGAAAATGTGCATTAACACGGCAACTGAGGAGGATGTTTCATGTGTAGACAATCCACTTTGTAATTAGTCCACTGTGAAATGAATCACGTCAGGAAGAATTTGAAGGGGTGTAGTGTAGAAACAGTAGGCAACTGCTCCCAACAGACCACCAACATTCTAAGCTGTTTTGTCCTCAGCCCACCATCAACAGTGTAGTCAAAAATTGGGGAGTGTTCAGCCTCTGTCAACAGTGTCATGTCAAAGTAAGGATAAATTACAAAAGAGGAAACGAACAGATGCTGGAAGGCACTGAACTTTCATCTGCCAGATTTCCTCAGCAAAAGACAAAAAATAAATGCTGTCAGTGGGACTTATGCAAAATTGCATGGTATTACAGTAACATTTTTTAAATCATCACTCTTTCTTTCCCTGTCTTATTACAATTACATGCCAGGCACACATTTTAGCAGTTTACAGTAACATTCCTGCTACTGGGTTACACAGAGAGAAATAAGTAAATGGTAAATGAAGGTCTCCTTCTCCCTAGTGATATAGGCAAATAGTATAAAGGATAGAATGACACCCAGTAAAAGCATCACCCACTGGAAAATAGAAAACTTAAATCAGTATTCAAGACAATAATTTATTGCTAAATAGAGCAGCATCTGTTAATTAAAAACAAAAAAGGACCCCAAGCCTTGTCATCTGCTACTGAGCTATAAAACTTCTTTCAGTAAGTTGAACATACCTGAGACCAAAGACCTGTTAAATCCTAACAGCTGCAGAAGCATCAGTGTAACTGACAGAGGATCCAATTACCAAAGCTAAAGAGACTCTCTATACACATTGTGGACATGGTTCAATGATAATGCAGGTCACTCACTGAGAATTTGGCAAAGATGCACAGAAATCTTAAAAGAAGCACACAGGAAGTCATTTAGGGTAGGAGTCGTGACGAACCTGAAAAATAACACCTAACCAAAAACATGCAAAAGCATGCATGCACACATATACACAGGAAAAATAAACATCCCTTTTTTTCAGTAAGTGCTTTCCAAAACAGCACAGAATTCTTATCCTGGCACTGCTAGGAATATCTTCTGCACTCACCTGAGAAACTTCATACAGCAGTTTGTAGTGTTCCTCCCTCTTCTGAAAACTGCACAAATTGCAACCCATTCTAATAGGAAATAATGGAAAAAGAACGCTCCTAATTTCCCAAGGACTGAAAAGCAAATGCACTGGCAGGGAAGCACCCTCCAGACTTGACTACTGTTTTTCATCAGTCACTCCAGTGCAGGAACACAGACACGCCACTGTTAGCTGGAAGCACAAGCCAGGGTAGTGTGTGTAAAAGCAGCATGCTCTTCTTCCTCTTCCCTAAGTATCTTACATTCACATATACACACAGACATACACAGAGTTTCATCTCAGTTTGCAGCAACACTCCCCCTGTCTCCGCATCAGTGCACATGACTACACAGATTCCAACTCATGAATATTAATAAAGCCTCATTGATTATTTATGACAGAACGTGTTAGCAGGGGAGGGGTGTCATAGCTGCTGTTGATAACAGATGAATATTCACTAATTAAGAAGCAAATGTAGTGTGGTTAAACAAAATATACGTGTCACTAACACCTTGGTTTATAAAAGACAGAGGGCATGGAGATAGTTCATACACTTTTCTTTCAACTTAAGGATAATTTATCAGTAGTACTTTTTAGGAAATATCTTGGGTCACCACTTTGGTCAGTTACAGTTGATAGCACTTGCTTTTAATACTCTTTAATTTTTTTAAGTTAATGTAAAACTGGGTTGTTTTTCTTAAAAGCTGAAGCAAACAAGGAAGAAAAGTAAACAAATCCAGATGGCTGTACTATGCTCTTGATTTGCATAGCACCACCAAATTCATTGAAATACTAAAATTAGGAGGGCAATTCTAACACTTTGCAATATGTGGCTGTATTATTATTACTATTTTCTAAATTTTAACCCACTCCCTAGCTAAAGCTGTCAAAAGACATCATGTGTATGAAATTTCAAGTAATGCTCTGCACATATTGGGTTGGATACAGCACAAATTTTCAGTTGCACTAGAGCTTTGGCAGAGACAGAAACACAAGAAGACGACACAGTAGCCACTTGCTCTTAGTCAGAATTACATCTCCAGTTGCATTCCCACTTGCAAAAGATCTTGTGCAACCAATTTCTGAGCACTACAATATAGAGGGGAAACTGGTAGGTATTGCACAAGATCTTGCACAAGCAGAAACACACTGTCCATTTCTATTTCCACTTGAATATTTCCAGATTCAAACCATTAACAAGATATATGCAGTTACAAGTACTGTATGGTATGGGGTAATATTCTTTATTGCATTAGCAACAAAATGCCATAGCAGCTAAAAGTAACAATTAAAAAAAACACTCAACAAAACACAAACAAATAAAAAGTACATTGAATAACATCAGTAAAACTACATATCATAATAAGGTTAAAACAGTAATATCAGTATTGACTTATAAGAAAGTTAAAATTATCTAATGGCAATCACAAAATATAGTAACTCAAAGTGTCAAATAAAAGTGAATCGATATAACTCAGTGCTCTTCTTTTCCTTTTTTCCCTCCAAAATAGCAGCAGCAAATCTTGCCACTTTGAAAGTAATAAATTTATCTTTATCTGACAGTAGGAACACTAATTTCTCATGTTCCGACCTATCAAGAAGGGAAGATATAATTGTACACAGGAACATATTTCATTCAGCCCCATATTTTACACAATGTAATATGACATGGGACAAATTAAAGCCTTTATACTTGTTGAAACTTTATGCTCAGTACATTAACTTGGATGCAACTCCATTGATTCCAGCATGACTGTTCCCAACACAGGATTACAATTTAGGAGTCTAGCCTGATCCTAACCACACTCATACCTGTTAAAGTAACGATATTGCACAAGTAGAAATACTATTCCATCTTTGGTTTGCTTTTCTGCATGCATCAGTAAGTCCCAATAGGGAGGGGAAATCCTAGACAGCGTACTTGCATCACTCCAAATGTGGTTGGCAATAGTTCTGAGCAGATGACATACTGCCATGCAAATCGAATAAGGGAGGCAGAAGCAGAATTGTGCTCAGTGGCTCTGCTCCTAAACTCCACATATTGATCAGGCTTTTCAAAACATGTGCTCACAAGCTGAATATACATGAACACCCATAAATCCATCCCTGCATACATCCATACAATCTTTACCCCTACATGATACAGATCACATTGGAGAAAGTACACACATGTAGGCTCTGTTCAGAAGACCTGGTCAACGTGTAAAGGTCAGATGAAGGGCCAGTGCTCATAATCACTCATTTATTGGGTTCCACCATCTTCACAGAAAGAGAGTCAATTGTAATCACCTATGATGGAGTGAAAGTTTATGTCCATAGCCAGGTGAGAACACTCTCTCTCCTGCCTCTAAAAGCTGACAGTGCAATCACAGCTGTTTTTCTGGATGACATCTTTATATGAAGGAGGCACACATACAACCTGTTGGTGCATGTGAGGATCTTTGGATCAGGCTTTATATTGACAGGACAGAAAAGAAAGAATGAATAACCTGGATATTTTCACTGAAAGCAACTTTATTCAAAGTACCATTTTTAGAAAGCCTGTGGCTTGTTTTGCACAGTGGGATGTAGATTTTAGCATAACTGGGGACAGAAATACAGCCTTAATGTGAATATGAATGGAAGTAATTATGTATTGGTTCTTTATTTTTAAATATTTAAAAGCTTTTGTTAGTGCCTGCCTTAAAGCCTAATTTTACCATTTGTCAATTAGATGTTAATAGTTCCATAGTTCTCACCATGTGCATAAAAGCAAGGACACATTTAAAATTAAGTTTAGACATTAAAAGCAGTGCCAATTCTTCACATTTAAATCTGTTCATTGTATAATGTTTTACAGCATGCAGTTGATCAGTGTCCTACTTAAAATTAAAACCCATGGCAAATCCATGGTTCTTTTCCAGGACTTCTTTTGTTTCTAAAGGATGTCATGTGACACATTCACGAATTAACTATAGCTAGCTCTTGTTCTGCAACATCCTAAAACATTGGTTAAAAAAATAATTTACTCTAAGGCCAGCAAAATCAGTCTAGTGAATCCAAACATTGTTTTACAAAATATCTTTAATTTTATAAAGCACTGCTGCTTTTTACTTTCTTGAAGTGCTTTGTAGATTTTTCCCCCAAAAAAGTCAATACCAGGAAATTACCCTAATGAGTACTAATTGTTAACAAATTGGCTTCGCATCTAGCAGAACTTCAAACACCACCAATGCAACATGGCAAGTAGATCCACAGTCATGCATAACTTATCATTTCTTCCTCTTGGGATGTAATAATCTGATTTTCCAGACCTTGATTTTAACCTAAAATGTTGGATCAAAGTCAAGTAAAGTAACCTGCATGTAAATAGCATCATTACTGTCAATATAGTCCATTAGTAAATGTGTATAAGAAATCACACAAATCACAAATGAATTGGTAAAAGTTTAAATTTGATCTCTTTTGAACAGAAACTTGATGCAGAGGACCATAAATCCACCAGTCTTGAACTATTCAGAGGAAACTGTGCATGTTACATATTGCAAAACAGAGCAACAGTCTCCCCTTCAGCCAGTTTCCCAAAACCATTGTTCTCTAGCTTTTGTTGTTGTTCAGTCGCACAGTCGAGTCCAACTCTTTGCGACCCCATGAACCACATCACGCCAGGCCCTTCTGTCCTCCATCTAGCCCAATTACACCCTTTTAAATCTGAAGTCAACAATTGCAGTGTGGTAAACCTTATTTTAAGGGATATTCTTTAATCTAGGACATTATTTATTTAGTGCACTTTACCTTGCCTGTCCTCCAAAAGAGGTCAGGCTGGCATACGTGGATTTCTGTTCTTCTGCTTTAACCTCACAGCATCCTTGTGAGGCAGGGTAGGCTGAGAGAGATTGACTGCCTGAAGTCACCTAGCAAGTTTCATGGCCAGTGGAAGACTACCTTATAACTGCCGTATAGTAAAAGACAGTATGCAAAGAAGTCGGAGTGCCTCACTATACTGGGGAGACCCAATACAAATCTCCAGTCTTCCATGAATCACACTAGTTGCTCCGTTAAACCTACCTGAAAAGAGGAGAACCACAAACACCACACTGAGCTCCACAGAGAAAATGGGACAGGACTGGACAAGTAAATAGAGAAATGCTGAGGAATATAGGCGAAAGAAGTGAAAGTGAATTTCCAGTTATGTTTGATGTAGGCAAAGAGGGGAGAAGATGAGGAGATGGGTCTAGTATCACATAGGTTACCCTGTAGTGGATTGTTTTCTTTTCTCCAAAGTCCTGTGTATCATGTAATGGTGTCACCTTTCCTGTTTCACCCATATTGAGGAGTAAAGGAAAGAAGACACCTGTGATTACAACTAGAAAAAGGTATACATGGGGATTAGTGTGGTAGAGTTGGAGTCATGAGAATAAGAGTGGTAGAGGTATATGAGCCGTGATTTCAGGAGGCAGCCACATGAATAAGTGTTGATAGAGGTAAGGTACCAATCAGATTGAATTTTACCCAAGATAGGTCCCTGCCACATGGCAGGAAAAATACCGTCAAAAGTGCAGCTTTTAAAAGCCGCACCAAAAAAGGGACGCCGCGGCGGAATCCCACGATCCCCTGAGCCGCGGCGCCGTTGCTCCCCGGCATGATCAGATGCCGGGGAGGAAGAGACGATTGGGAGGGGGAGGCTGCCAAACTGCGCATGCCTGAGAATGCGCAGTTTGGGCTGGAGCTGGGGATGCGCCGGCGAAAGGACGCGCTGGCGATCCCACGGCCAGCTTTGATGCGGCCGTCTGGGATGAACCACCACAGTAGGTGGTTCATTTTTGCAGCGGGGTTTTGGGTGGAAGGGGCGGATCGGGGACGCAAGCACAATGCTTCCCAGATGTTGCGGTGGGATCGCGCCCGTTTGCTGTGCCCCCGATCCGTCCCTCTACCGGCCCAAAACCTCTCATGTGATCGGGGCCATACATGTGCTGTTTAAAAGCCACTGACTTGAAGACATAACGGTAACAAGCTAGGGACACTTTATGCCTCTGCACCTTTGTTTGATCCACTTTCTTTTTTACTAGGATCTTCATATAAATGAAGAAAATATCACTTAGAATCCTTGAAATTTTTACACACTGTGGAAGATGTCTTAGATATGGGGGGGGGGACCCGAATTTAAGCTAGATAGATATAGATAAAAGTCCTGCAACGAAAAAATCATGCTGCCATTCCCTGAAAGTATACTTTTCATAACTTTTCTTACACGCAAAAACCTGGAGAATGCAGTAACAACTTTATCTACATTGTCGAAGGCTACATTCTTTCTTTGAATGAGTATAATTTGCTTTATCATAGAAGATACACTTGTACAGAACTTCGTTTCGTTGGTAACAGAAATAATAAGAAGAAGAGATTAGATTTATATCCCGCCCTTCACTATCCACAGGTGTCTCAGAGCGGCTTACAAACTCCTTTTCCTTCCCCTCCCCACAACAGACACCTTGTAAGGTGGGGCTGGGGCTGAGAGAGCTCTTGACAGAAACTGCTCTTTTTCAAGAACAGCCCTTATCAGAACTATAGCTTGCTCAAGGTCATTCAGCCAGGTGCAAGTGGAGGAGTGGGGAATCAAACCCGGTTCTCCCAGATTAGAGTCCGCGCACTTAACCACTACACCAAACTGGCTCTACACTAATAAGGAAATCATATAAAATATTTTATGTAATGAATAACATCTTCCACTAACTTGTCTGGGCAACATAATTCATTACTCCTTTGCTGACCTGTTTCATTATTCCTCCTTGCTAGGCTGGTTCAAAGGTTGACACATCTCTTACTTGTAAAATATAAATATACATGATAGGGTATGCAAACTATGAGTATATAATCAATCATATCTGATACATGCCAATTTTGCTTTTAGTATATGACCTATAACACTGCAATTCACTGTGGCATCCCAAACTGTGTAAGTATTAGAGTGGCAAAAAAGAAAACATATATGCATGTTCCAACTTCTATGCTTTCTCCTCCACAGAACAGCTTTTTGTATAAAGAATTTGTCACATTTGATATGTCCTTTCAGATATGAGAATATCTATATACTTGACCTATTTACTTTTTATTTCTATAATTATCTAATGGTCACTCGCTGCAAGGCTGAGAAGATTTATTTCTTCAAAGCATGTTGTAGGACAATCCAAATTCTATCAGAAAAATGCTGTTTTGGTTTCATACATACTCAGTTCCATAACCTGCATGCATAAGAATGCAGACAACGGAAGCATACAATAATTGGATTAAAGACTTCACTAAAAAATATTACACTGCTTTTACAGCAAAAAAGTATTAAAATACAATCAAACATTTTATACAATAAGGAATTTAAAGATGCATGAATTATTCAGCAACTTTTCTGATAAGCAATTGTTTCTGTATGTCATGTTTAATGTGATATCATGTCAAAGGTCCACTGAAGCAGAAAGGCAAATTAAGAACCAATTAAAGAAAGCACTGCCCTGACTTGCATAGCCCAGGCTACCCCTAACTCACCACATCTTGAAAACTAACCAGGGATACAACAAAGGAATATCAGGGTCAGTGCAGAACAGCTTTCTCCTGTTTAAATGCTGTTTGAACTCAACAATTCTGCACCTTTCTTCTGCAACAAGGAAACTGAAATTCTGAGTCTAAGTCTACATTGGGGTAGGTATTGGGATTAACTTCACAAAGATAGGCTTGATTAGGTTACTGGGTATGTCTCCACTGTAAGAGGCTCCCTTTAATAAAATGGAGTCTAGATTATTGTCCTGCAAACAGCAGTCATTAATCATGGCCTGAGGATCTTTGGGTCACAAAACAAAACCTAGATTGGGGTGTGTGACCATGCGGAGTTAGTATTGATTTGGGAAGTGCACCTTCATTTCATGTACCTGAAAATCTTTGTTTTAGTGTCATTTTAGTAACAGAGACTGAGAGAGACAGAATATAGCATAGTTTTGCAGCTTTAATCTGACTTTAAATTTCCTTACCAATATAGTTTATACTGTAATTTTGTATGCCATTTTAGAATTCTCTAACAACATATAATATCAAATATGTATTAATAAATTATTACTCCTATAAACAATTTAATTAGAAGTACTGAAATATCGAAGACACCCTTTTCAAGATTATTTTAAACTAAACAATTAACCATATGCTCATAAAAAACTGAACTATAATCCAGCACATTGTGTGCATGCATAAATCTCATTTCAAAAATAATGGAGGTCTTAATGAACACTATTATCACTTGGTTAATTAAAACTAGTACATACACCTAGGCACAAACCAGGAAAATGTGACTCGATTCAAGGTTTGTGTTCGAACCATGAACGGAAACCTGAACCAAACCATGAACCGAACTAAGCCAGGAGGTTTGTTCATGAACCAAACTGGTCCATGATCCGTGGCTCCACAAACCCTGTTTAAAGGGACCACAGTCCCTTTAAACAAGGTTTACACAAATGCCAAGAAAGAAATGAGCAACAGGAAGCAACTTGCTCCCCACCAACTCAGCTGTTTAGGGATGTCTTGTGCAGTCCTTTTAAACTTTAAAGGGACTGTAGAAGACAGCCCAAAACAGCTGAGTGCAGCTGGTTTTTGGGCTGCCTTGTGCAGTCCCTTTAAAGTTTAAAGGGACTGCAGAGGACAGCCTGAAACAGCTGAACAGCAGGCAACAGGCTGATTTGGGGGGGGGGCTATCTTCTGTCTAAAACAGCTGAGTGGCAGAGAATACCTTGCCATTCAGCTGTTTTTGTGGTTTTCACGGGGAACAGAAAACAGGGGCTTAAAGGAACTCCGACTCAGACTGCTTTCTGCTCCATCCATGAACCACCATGAACTGCCATGGACTGCTTTAAAAGTTCATGGAAGTTTGTGACATGAACTTCTGTTCGCAAACCACAAATGGAGCAAAATTCATGACGAATTTTGTTTCGTGGTTTGGTTTGTGCCCATCCCTACATACACCAATGATTCTGAAAGGATTATACATAAAGGATTATACATACCTGAGCAGTAGGTGAGAAAGAGAAAGGGGGACAGGATAAACCACAAATGCAGGGAAAGGATGGTGGTGCAATGGTGTAAGGAAGGTGAAGAATATCTAATAAATATTGTGTCTAACTTCATCAATGGAAACACTGTGGCTCTGATCTGAAAGGGTTTACATTATACCATGCCAATACATTGTTTGGAGAGAAAGGGCCAATCAATTTACTCTACTGCATCCCCTTTCAAGAAGCTGAGTGGAATTTTGGCTGGGGAACTGCACAATTATCATCCAGCTAGAGATATGCACATGGAAGTCTGTTTCCACATAAATGTGGATCAGGGCACATATACCTAACTGACAGGTCAGGCTTAAAAATCACAGATATTGGCCGAGTTCAGACTGGCATTTTGCCCCGATATAGGCACGTTTCAGAAACGTTCCACAACCGGATTAAAGGGGCTGTTCACACAGGCATATCTGTCAGGCGTTCCCCATCCATACTCAACCCATCTTGTAACGCTTCGCTCCCGAGTTTAAAAGATACCTGGTGAAAGTGGTAGCCAACCCTGGAAAGCACAATTATCCCACGTCCATCCCACACCAACACCGTGTGAATGCCAAAAGCCACATTTTTCTTATGCGTTTATCCACATATGTGTTTATCTGCATAAGCACATATCTCTAGATTGCCAAAAAGAAAGCCGCGCCTTACAGCCGTGCCTTCAGGCCAACAGTGTGAATGTTCTCTTGCGCCTCCTCCCGGTATGCTCCCGCATCAGTCGCTGCAGTGTGAATGGGAAAAACGGAACAGTTTGTTCCGGCTCTTTTTTGCCATGACTCCCTCCTGCTTCAAACTGCCAGTCTGAACTCGGCCATTGTGTCTGACAAAAACCTTCACCCTGATACAGGCTGATAATCAGAAACTCCACAACTTGTTTCTAATTCTGCCAAAGATGGATCCTTCATCTGGTACCATAGATGCCCAGGACACTGAGCTTCTAAGGTGCCATTTGATTTTAACCTCATAGACATTTTACTGTCTGTTCTGAACATCCAACACAATGAATTCTAGAACTGTAATATAGTTCTTCCAGCCTCTTACATTAAAACCAAAAAACTGCTGACCATTGTCCGAAACATTATGAATTATTGAATACACCTTGATCATCTCACTTCATCTCTACTTACTGGTCACCTTTGTTTAAAAATATGCTTAATTGGCAATTACTTCATGTAGTTCTTAAATAACGAAAAAGTATTTTGTACCATCCAAATTATACTGGATGAAAAAGATACATCTAAAAATGTGCTGAAAGACACAGGACTGAGAAATATCAAACACCAATCCGCTATACAGATAGGTGAAGTCATAAGATTATATTACACACCATATTGATGATCTTTTGTAGGCATTACCCTGGATCTTTTTCTGACATTGTCTTCTTTCTCTTGAAGCTTGTGATAGGCACTTTTGAAATGACAAATGATTTTAGTGTGTGTATGTATACCTACATGCATACTATTTTGCAGAGGTTTCTTCCTATACAGGAAAGAATGAAAACAGGATCTATGACAAATGGATTTTGATGACACCTCACAAGACATACTTTTCTTAAGGCTTAAAAAAATCTACAATAGATTTCCCTGTCATTAAAGTTCAAAATTGTCTCTAAGCTGTGAATAGGGATGTAATGAAAGGTAATTTGCTTGCCAAGATGTAGAAGCACTAACAACGCTGCCAGTTCTTTGATAAGCTTCAGCAGACACCCATATTTCAACACCAACACAGTCTAGATCTCACATGTAAGGGTAAAGATAAATAAAAACATTCTGTTCTTTCATGCCCTGTTATGACTTTTTGTCACTTTAAAACCAATCTGACACAGTATATGTGGCTGCAAGACAAAATTCAGTTTCTAGCTAATAACTGAACAGGATGATAGATATATGTGTAGCACAGTGCAATACAGCAAAGAGGAACTGTGCAAACGGTTTAAGTGTCTTTGATTTAAAATTACAATTTGAAGAAAAATCAACGCTGTTTCTTGATGGTCATTAAAAAAGAATTATGAATACTATTCATATTGTTGTAAAAAATCCTGCAATGACTGAAGACTAATTTGTCTTTCCCTCTTTAAAATCCTTGCAGCAGCAAAGGTTTACTTCAGCCACTATGTGGTTTTTCAAAAACTTCATCATTGCCAGTGCACCTGCTTTCCAGAAGATCATTAGGTATAAATCCCAATGTACTCCAATCAACCTTGCTTTAGTTACCCTACCGTCTGCTCTAGAAGAAAATTAATGTTATTAGATCCTTTTTTTCTGTCGAGATTGGCTGGTGTTTGGTTACTGTGCCAGCTGTCTGAGAGGTGCTTAGGTCTGTTCAGTGCTGACCCATCTTATTGTTTGGGCACAGCCCAAGTCCCAACATGCTAACATTAAAGCCACAACTAAAGCCTGCACCAGCTGTTTAACTATTGTACAGGTACTTAAAAGGATTACAACATTCTAAACCACAAGCTTGGCAGAGGACCCTGAGTTATCAAAGAAGCTGTGCTGGCTCTTCTCACTTCAGAACACTAGGCTGAGATTTGGCTTATAGTTTTAAAACAGTATAGCTGGAAAAAGGGAAGGCAGAAAGCCACGTGAGAAACTCCTGTAGGGCCTTGTAGACTGCAATGGATTAAATCAAACCAACCCTTTTTCTTGAATTACAGTTTCCTGTGAAAAATACTAATTAGCATAGAGAACTTTGCTATATCACTCAACAAAATAAAAGATCCTTCATTCTTTCCTACAGAAACAAACAACCCCCCATAAGCCCAGCTGAGTTCAGAGCAGGGATTTGTCATGGTTCAGAAGATCTCAGGCGGCCAAGGGTTCACCTGTTAGTGATTTCAGAATGCAATCATTTTATTCTTATCTTACACCTCATCTTGATCACACAAACACCAATTTAACTTTTGCAGTTCTGCTCCCAAATAAAGTTCTCACTTTCCCATTTGTCATGTGTTAATCCTTTTAATGTTTGCCAGCTCTACTGTCTGCATTACGCAATGCAATTATTTTATTTCATACATGCCATAAATCAAATGGGTTATAAACAAAAATATAGCTAAAAGATATACAGAAATTTAAAACAGACATTGAAGATGAGTGCTGATACCCAGATTTAATGTTCTAACTGAATTTTAAAACAGGTTCATTTACATGTTTTGCACTACAATTCAAAGTAGAGAAGGTTGCACAGATGTGTGTCCTGGCTTCCACTGAAATTATCAACATTGAAGGAGGGTTAAATGAAACATACCCGTAACCAGGGGTCATTTGGGGGGGGACGCGGGGGGACACCATCCCCCCGGGTGAGGTGCGGGAGGGCGGGGCCTGGAGCTCCCTGCTGGTGCCCGCTGGAGGTTGCCGCCGGCTGTGGGGAGGACACACTTCCGGTGATGTCAGGGGGTGTGGCATATGCTAATGAGTTATGCTAATGAGTCCCCCTAGCTCTTTTTCTACGAAATGACCCCGCCCGTAACGCATTGCTATTTCTATTAACAACGACAAAGCAGATTCAAAAAAATTATCAGTTTAAAATTGCCTCCCCATAGTTTTTCATTTTGAGTTTAAGAAGAAGAAGAGATCGGATTTATACCCCGCCCTTCACTCGAAATCTCAGAGCAGCTTACAAACTCCTTTCCCTTCCCCTCCCCACAACAGACACCCTGTTTGCTATTTCTATTGTTATTTCTATTAACAACAACAAAGCAGATCTAAAAAAATTACCAGTTTAAAATTGCCTCCCCATAGTTTTTCATTTTGAGTTTAAGAAGAAGAAGAGATTGGGTTTATACCCTACCCTTCACTCCAAGTCTCAGAGCAGCTTACAAACTCCTTTCCCTTCCCATCCCCACAACAGACACTCTGTGAGGTAGGTGGGGCTTTTGTTGTTGTTCAGTCGCACAGTCGAGTCCGACTCTTCACGACTCCATGGACCACATCATGCCAGGCCCTCCTGTTTTCCGTCGTGCTCCGGAGGTGGGGCTACCTCACAGTATTAAAATAAGTATTTGATAAAATAAGTTAAAATAAGTATTAACAAAATACTTATTTAAAAACACTATCATGCTTATTCCCCAATGTCTGTTTTTTTCAATATGATTAATAAATATGTCATAGTTTAAATAGAACAATGCCAAGAAAATAGGAAAATCCCTCATAGATCTCTTTTTGAGATTCCACGTTGACTGTTCTTACTGAATTATACGGAAACCCATATTTTGAGATACTGATAGTCTGAGACTGAATGTGAGCAATGTGTTGTTCCAGTTCCTAGGATGATACCCGAAGTGCATATCTGAAACAGACCAAACTGAGGAACTGTACCATGTCATGAGGAAACAGTACTACTATAAAGAGTCATTTGAAAGCCCTCCATTCGACACTGAACTCCTCCTTAATGTGACTGAAAGAAGCCTAATGTCAAACTTTCTCTACAAAATGTATATGTAGGACATTTCCAACCAGATTCCTACCAAAAAAATAAAAAGTAGTAAAGTCTGTATAAGGACCAAATTACCTCAATTTCATACATATGAATTAACTTCTACAAGTTATACGGTACTTTTCAATATTTTTATATTTTTATAAATGGTCTGGATGAGGGGGTGGAGGGGCTACTCATTAAATCTGCAGATGACACCAAAATTGGGAGGAGTAGTGAACACATCAGAAGACAGAGATAGAATACAATGGGATCTGAACACACTAGCTCAGCAGTGGAATCAGCTGCCTAGGGTGTGGTGATTTCCCCTTCACTGGCAGTCTTCAAGCAGTGGCTGGACAAACACATGTCAGAGATGCTTTAGGCTGATCCTGTATTGATCAGGGAGCTGGACTAGATGGCCAGCATGGCTCCTTTCAACTCTATGATTCTACATTTGTTACACAGCATTACAGTGTTATACAATGCCCCTCCACTGCCCCCACATCCTCTTTTTTCTCCACAAGCCTTCTGTTGCTGCTGCCTTCTCTTACTTTTACTGTCCACCCCTCATTGCCATCACTGCTTTCTCACTCCCTCTACCGACCTCCCTGCTGCTGCTTTCCTTCCCCTCCCCTCAGTCATTCCTCACCTTTATTTGGTTTAAAAGCCTAGTTATTTGGATCTGCTAAGCAATCTTATGCTCTGTCCTGAACCACAAGACAATTCTGTGCCCTGACCTGGCTAGTTCAGGCTAGCCCAATTTCATCAGATCTCAGAAGCTAGGCAAGATTGGTCCTGGTTAGTATTTGGATGGGAGACCACTAAGGAAGTCCAGGGTTGCTACACAGAGGTAGGCAATGGCAAACCACCTCTGGATGTCTCATGCCTGTAAAACCCAATGGGCTCACCATAAATTGGCTGTGACTTGACAGCATTTTCTACCACCAGGAAATCCTGTAATGCCAACTGTAATTCTGGCTGTCTTTTTAAAAGTTATATTGTATGTGCAGGTGAAGACATCATTTTTCTATTACCAGGGGCTTTTAGCCCACTTTTTAAACATTTAGGACATGGGGTTTGCCTGGTTTCTAGAAACATCTCCCTTTTTGTACCTAGCCTCATTGTGAAGGTTTTTTTGAGCTGTTTTCAGAGGCTAAGGATTAGTTATATGATATTTAGTTAATTCTCAAAGTACAAGGGTTCTGGTTCAATATAAACTTCAGTCCGACTTACTTCCATTTGTGGCACAGCAACTTCGGTCGGCACTGGGATCGGCTCCCATGCAGTGACTGAATCGCCGGGTCCTTTTAGGGAGGTCCACATGTACCTGGATTCCATTGAGCTTTCCTGAAGGGGAGCTCAAGCAGAGGGCTCGATCTGGACCCTCCCATTTGCAGCAGCAGGTGGGTAGAGTCCGGATCGCCCCAAAGCAAAGGACCCAAGTGAGTGCACTAAATGGCAGCCATTAGTGCATAGCTGTGATCACCAGGACAAACGGGAGACTTGGTTACTCCATACAACTTGGAAAGAAGAAGATCTCCAACACCGTGAGTAAATGGAAAGCACAATTCTCGAAGAGCCAGTACTGGCTATAAGCCCCTTTAAAACCCAGAGTGGAAGAAAAAGGAGGGGTGAATATCCCCCCCCTTTCTTTAAGTGGCTTGGAAAAGTTCTTGAACAGGACTAGAGAAGTATTTTGGGGGTCACTAAGATACATGGTTGTTGCTTGAAAACAAACTTATCAAAAGAGCCTGGTAAAAATAAGACCACATTTTGGAATATAATACCTTATAACAACATAACTTTAAAAATCAGTTTCTTTGGCTTGGAATAGTTTTCTCCATATAAGAATCCTTCCTTTTTCCCCCTTCTCCTCACATTTATCATTGGAAATGAAATTTAGTTCTTGTGGATTACTACTTGGTTTTATTTTTGGTTTTTGAAGACCTTCTATTGGATTATATTCATATAATATTTGCATTATATTTGGATTATCCCCTCTTCCTTCCTGCAAGTTAAATATTTGGGACTTCCTTGGCAGGATTAGTTTATAATCAAGATTTTCTTTCCTTTGCTTGGATCTATAAGTGGATTTTCCTTTCTTTTTGGATTATTTGGATTTATTGCTATTTTGTGATGATTCCTTATTGGATTACAATGATGGTTCATTTTCTTAGGATATGGATTACAAATGGGGACATTTAAATTCCACTGGAAGAAAAAAGGAGTTGGAAAGTACTTTCAGAACATCATTTCTGAGGTATAGCAGACTTTTGGTACTGTTTGGTCTATGCATGTTGTAACCACAAAATATAAACTGTTCTTTCTGTAATGTAAATAATTTGATAAGGTTTTGTTGCTCAGCCTGGGAAAAGTCATAATATTATAGTGATAATCAAGTCTAAGCAAAATAAGGGGTTTGTCATTGAAAGGGAGGGGGGAATGATTCTTTGTTGTCAATAGAATTTTTAAATATGGCTAGTGGGGTGAGAAAAGGTCCTGGAGTGCCATTTCCAGAACAAGTGAAATCTGTGGGCACCAATTTAGCCCAGATTTTTATAAAGGATTTACAAAGTTTGATCCAGGAGGCAGTGGCAGCAGCTGTTGATCCCATTCAAGTTAAATTAGATTCACTTGCCCAGCAAATGACTACGCAAACTGAAGAGATCAAGAAACAGATTGCAGACAATAAACAAGAAATCTCTGGTCTGGTGAAAACAATGAATAATCAGGAAATCAAATCATAAGAAGCAGATCTTCAAATGCAGGCTATGAGGTCCAAACAGAACACTATGGAAGATACGCTCATAAAATTGGAAATTGATAAAGCTGCTTACACATTAAGATTCCAGAACATCCCAGAGAAGACGGTTGAGGATTTAAAAATAGATATGGCACACTGTATGGAAGCAGCATATGCTTCTCTTTTCACTTTTAGATGGTTAATGTGAAATAGACACTCTAAGTGGTTTCAGCTCCAGCCCCGTAAACTGTCTTAGCAGAAGACCTCGGAGTTTTTGGCCTTTTTCTTTAAGAACTCCACAGCTGCAAATAATAATTAGCTACTTGGCCTTGAGCGGGGGGGGGGCAGACAGTTTAAGATCCGATGTCTTTCTGCAGAACCTTTACCTTACTTTCCAGGCTACGGGGGGCCAGGGAGCAGGGAACTCTGTGAATGTCAGTGCGTTTGATACTCACTGCTAGGGTGCAGTGAGTAGTAACTTCTTTTGTAATCATCTTCAATAAATTTTGTTGAGATCTTTCAAGACTTGAACTGTGGAGCAGCGTTGTTAATGGGTGACTCCCTCCCTTTGTCCAGAGGTGAACTGGAGACTGAAGAGGTGAGCTTTTAAGCGTAAAGCGCTTGGAATGTTGACAGAGAGAAACAGGTCGCTCTTTGCCAGCTCGAGACCTTGAGCCCTACCAGGCTTTGGCAGAAGAACCGAGAGAGTAGTTCCTGGTTCACACACACACACTCTTGCAAAATATATGGGGCACAGAAAGTACAGAAGAAGTGTACAATGAAATTGACGTGGCCTATAGAATGACTTCAGCATATGCAAGAAAAAATAAACTACCTAGAGAGGTACACGTGAGATTCCATAAGAGATCCATGAGAGATGAAATTCTTAAAGCTGCAAATGAAACATCTCTTCAAAAAGAAGAGACAGAGATAAAAATATTAAAAGAAATTCCTTGGAGGGAGAGAGAAAAAAGAAAGGATTACATGGACATTGCAAGCATTTTAAAAAAGAATAAAATTAGATATAGGTGGCTGCCTACTACCAGAAGGTATTCTTTTTACTTGTAAAGGGAAAAGACACAGAATCAACTCAATTTTTAAAGTAGAAGATTTCATTAAAACATATGTAGGTGACTTGGAAACAGAAGAGGAGGAACAGAAGAACACAGAAGAAGATAAGGAACTGCAAGAAGCAACAGGAACCACAGGACAAACTCAAAGACCAAAAAACAAAAACAAAACCCAAAGCAGTAAAGATTTTACCATCACAAATAGTCATGAGACTTCAACAGAAGAATAAAGATGACACAGAAAAACAACTGCAAGATGGATAGAAGAAAAATAAATATAATTTCTATAATTTTTATATATATATATAGTATTTTTATTGATTTTTACAACACAAAAAGAAGACAAACCACGACAATACACAGACATCTACAAACACACAAAAAAGAAGACCGCATATCTTATTTATTTTCTTCCTTCTCCTCTACATCTTCTGCATATCTCTCCCTCACATTCCCCCCCTACTAATCAAAGATCTTTTCCTCATTTAACCCCCCCTCTTCTCCTGTCTCCATTGGACATACCCACATCTCTCCCTCCCTCCCCTCCCTCTCTGGGTGTCATCTCAGGTCAGCCACGGCTCCTTAACATTACATTATACTGTATAATTTCTTACTTATACTCTTATGACCTTACCTAATATATAGCATTTTATAACCATTACCTACTTATTTACCCTATTTTGTAATAGATTAATTTACCAACTTGCCACAAACCAAACCAAAAGAAACCTCAAAATTCTTAGCATTAATATTCAAGCTTCTTCTCTTTATATTATTACAAAGTATCATATGCTAATGCTTCATTTACTCCAAAACAACTAAAAGAAAAACTACCAACTGTTTACAACCATGGGCTTAAAAATAAACTAACAGTTTTATAAACACATTGCTTTTATCTTTATGCCCCCTTTTACCGTCTTGTAAGTTAAACACCCAAAAAGGAGAGGATCAGGTAAGCTGAAACCTAAAAATTCTTAGCTATAATATTGACTAAGTATTATCTAAACTATTCATGCCTCATACATCTACTAAATTCTCTTCATGTTATTGTAAAAAAAAAATCAACTAAACCCCATTTTCTCCAATGGTACTAAGAAATAGCTATTTTAACTTGTGAAACTTGAGATTGTATTAGCTACTTTACAGAAATTGTTAGTTACCTTATTTGCCCATTTTAAACATCACCCATTATACTATAAATCCATTGTATATACAGAGTCTCACAGTTCCTATCTAAAGTACATCTATTTTTCATCTTTCCTTTAACCCATAATTTATACTAACCCACTTTATAATATGCTAATCTTTTCTTGATTTTCTGCATCCTTTTTTTCTTTACAACCATGCATAGGTGTCTTCTCTTTTTAAATACATGAACTTCCATTTCCATTTGTTCCCTCCTACAATTCAAGTGCAAAAGGGAGAGATTCCATCCAGTGTTATTTGGTTTTTTATTATTTCTTCCATGCTTATCATGCTTCCTTGTACCGAGCTTTAATTTTGCCTTAACAAGTTTAGCCTTTTTGTTAGGTAGGTACTCCCAAGAATTTCCTTTCCTTGCCTCCAACATCACAAAATTTTCCAAAAGTTCTTCTAAGTATGGCGTTTGTACACTGAGTCTCTCAAATCCTGTCTTACATGGAGCCAATGTTTCCTACATAGTGGGACTTTGCGCCTTCTGATCTCGTCTTCCACACTATACTGCTGGGGCTGTGATTGATTCTCCTCTTTTCCCCCATCACAATCCGCAAGTAGGTTCTGAGGTTTCTCCAATAAACTCTTAAATGCCTCATTAAACGCGCTTCGAAATTCATCTAGCAATAGCTTTTTAAATTGCTCCGCAGTAAGTTGACCAATCTCCAAATTTTCTAAGTCCTGTCCTTCCACCATGTCCTCACCGTTTGTTTATTTCTTATTTCTTTTAAATTAGCCACTGTAACTCAGGACAGTTATATTTATTTATTTGGCAACAGTTCAAATGTCCTCCAAATGGCATTTTTAAGTTCCATTTAAATGAGTAACGTTATCTTCTTACCCCCATAAATCACTCGGACAAACTTCGTTCTCCTTTCTCATGCTGGCCTGTTTTCCAATTTTAGGAGAAGAGGGGGAAAAGAGTTCAAGAGGGGTATTTTAACAGAGTTAATCACCTTATTATGGTTGAAATACACTTGGTCTTCCTATAAATCCTATCTTCTTCATTCCTGTTGTAATTCTTGTCATGTTAGAAAAATAGTTGGTCTTTAAAACGGCTGGCTGCAGCTATGCAAAAACATGGCAACCATGCTTTTTGCTCCATCGATCGCTCCTGTATCAAGGCAAAAATGGCTTCTCCCACACACGAGAATGTGGCCGAAAACAAGCCTCTTGCTATCTGCTCTCCCTCCAAGAGATCAGACAAAGCTCCCCCAGACTGGAAAGGCCGGGGAGCTTCAAAAAGAAAGAAAAGAGGATCAGGCGGCTTGGGAGCTTCCCCACAAAAAAACCGCCTGTTGCTGCGCCACACCGGAAATGCATCTTAATTTCTATAAATGTTAATGGACTGAATGCACCCCCAAAAAGAAGACAGATATTCCAGCAATTGAAAAAGATGCAATTCGATGTGATATGTTTGCAAGAAACACATATCAAACTTTCAGATCAAAGATGCTTGGAAATTAAGAAATTTGGTAAAGTCTTTATTTCTTCAGATGAAGAAAAAAAGAGGGGTAGTGACATATGTGAAAGACCACTTACATCCTGAATTAATATACAGCTCTGAAGATGGTAGAATCTTGATGGTCCAAATTCAAAGACAAGCCAAAACAACTTTGATTGTTCATATATGTGCCTAACCAACACCATGAAAATTTTTATCAACTCTTGCAAGATCTTATTTAAAAACAAAATTTTGAAGAAATATGTCTGATTGAAGATTACAATTCAGTATTTGACAGGTCTTTAGACAGAAAAACAGAAACTGGAAAACAGAAGCAAGGCAATGAACTTTCTAAGAAATTTTTACAACTTGCAGAAGAATATAATATGGTGGGCTCCTGGAGAGCTAGAAATCCTAAGAAGAAGGATTTTACATATTATTCTGCAAGACACAAGTCATGGTCAAGAATAGATATGTGCTGGATTTCAATGACAATTATAAATGATCTGTTGGAAGGAGAGATATTACCAGCAACTTTCGCAGACCATAACCCTCGAATTTTGTCGTTACAAGATACTCCAAATAAGAATAGATGGACTCTGAATACTTTACTTTTGAAAAATGAAAAATTTGTAGCAGACTCTAAAAAAGAATTTTAAATGTTTTTTAAACAAAATATCCAACCAGACATTTTTATTTGAGTTGTATGGGATGCATTTAAGGCATTTGTGAGGGGTTGGATAATTAGAAATGATGCATATATTAGGAAACAAAAGAGGCAAAAATGTACACAGATTGAAGAACAATTTAAAAAAGAGGAAGACAAGATGAAACAAGACTGAAACAAGAAACGAGATGAAACAAGATTGAAGAACAATTTAAAAAAGAGGAAGACAAGATGGAACAAGACTACTCAGCTGAACATACAAGAACCAAGATAAAGATATTACAACACCAAATGAACTGTTTGTTAACACAAGAAATAGCCAAAAAGTTACCTACGCAAAACAAAACTATTTTGAAAATGCCAATAAACCATAAAGATATTGAGAGATGAAAAAGGAGAAGAGAAAAACATGCCTAGAGACCTGAAAAAGATTACTGAAACATTTTATGAGAAGTTATACCAGAAAAGAGAAGCTACCCAAGATTTCTTCAAAAAACATGATCCCAAAAAATTTGCAGAAGAACAAAAGAAAATTCTAAATGACTCAGTTGCTGTCTTTGAATTGACAGAGGCACTAAAAAAGAGAGAAGAAAGAAAGACACCAGGTCCTGACGGGTTTCCGGCTGAATTTTACCAGGTTTTTGAAGATCAATTAATAATTCCTTTAAAGTATGTAATACAAAATATTATAAAGGAAAATAAAATACCAGACATTTGGAATGAAACCTTAATAACACTGATACATAAAAAAATAAAGATGAGAGAGAAAATAAAAATCATAGGCCAATTTCATTATTAAATGTGAACTATAAAATGTATGCCTCTATTTTGGCAATAAGATTGAAAAAAGTTTTGACACAGAAAATTCATCAAGATCAAGCAGGCTTCTTACCAAAAAGACAACTCAGAAATAATGTAAGAATTACATTACACCCCCCACACACACCAGACCTAATCATGGGGTCTAGCCCCGGATCCCCATTAATGCGGTCTGCACCCGGGATTTGGGCTGTGTTTTGCTCTCTTTTAACTCACTCAACAGTAAAACATTATTCTGATCAACATTAAAGAGAATACAACGTCAGGTTAATGAATTGCAGGTCCTCCTGGGTCAAAGCTCTTCTCTAATGTCTCATCATCAGTAGTAGCAAGGCTTTATCTGGGAGTAAGTTCTAAATAGGATCTTAACCATGCCATTGAGTTCAGAGGCTTTGGACATTCTGCCTTTGTGTTGGCTTCGGATGGATGCCTGGCTACTATATCCTGTAATTCATACAGTGCTCTTTGTCTCAAATAGTCTGAATGTAGCCTCTAAAGTTCATGAAAAAGCTCAAGTAGAACATGAGGGCGAGACTCGTTTTGAGATATCAATGTAGCTACTTCAGAATAAATGGCGTCTCTGAGCGAGCGGCGGCACGGCGCAGCGACGGGCGGGGCTCGGGTCGCTCCGAGACACCCGATTCTTTTTCACGTTTTTTGGGCGTCCCAGAGTCTGGGAGAGCCCCGACAGCTCTCTTGGGGGGAGAGCTGCGGCAGAGGGTTCTGTGGCGGCCCTCCCCATGACTGGCAATGCGGAGGGGTGTCTGCTTCTTACCCGAAGCAGGCGTGAATTATGAGAGAGAACATGGTCCCCATGTTCTCTGTAGCTGCTGCCTTCCGTTTGTTTTAATTATGTTTTAATTATACTTAAACTCGTACAGGACTATAACTACAGCAACGAAGGAACATAAGAACATAAGAACATAAGGACATAAGAGATGCCAATGTTGGATCAGGCCACAGGCCCATCCAGTCCAACACTCTGTATCAGACAGTGGCCAGAAATACCAGTGCCATCAGGAAGTCCACCAGTGGGGCCAGGACATTAGAAGCCATCCCACTGTTGACCCCCCCACAAGCACCAAGATGACAGAGCATCACTTGCCCAGAGTCCCTATCTATACCTTGTGGCTAATAGCCACTGATGGACCTCTGCTCCATATGCTTATCTAATTCCCTTTTGAAGCCGTCCATGCTTGTAGCTGCCACCACTTCCTGTGGCAGTGAATTCCAAGTGTTAATCACTCTTTGGGTGAAGAAGTACTTCCTTTTATCCGTTCTAACCCGACCGCTCAGCAATTTCATGGAGTGCCCACGAGTTCTTGTATTGTGAGAAAGGGAGAAAAGTACCTCTTTCTCTACCTGCTCTTTCCTATGCATAATCTGATAAACCTCAATCATGTCACCCCTCAGTCGTCGTTTATCCAAGCTAAAGAGACCCAAGCGCCTTAACCTTTCCTCATAGGGAAAGTGTTCCAACCCTTTTATCATTCGAGTTGCCCTTTTCTGCACTTTTTCCAAAGCTATAATATCCTTTTTAAGGTGTGGTGACCAGAATTGCACACAGTATTCCAGATGAGGTCGCACCATTGATTTATATAGCGGCATTATGATATTGGCTGATCTGTTTACAATACCCTTCCTAATAATCCCCAGCATAGCATTGGCCTTCTTTATTGCAGTCACACACTGTCTCGACATTTTCAGTGAGTTATCTACTACAACTCCAAGATCTCTCTCTTGATCTGTCTCTGCCAGTTCAGACCCCATCAACGTGTATTTATAGTTAGGATTTTTGGCTCCAATGTGCATCACCTTGCACTTGGCCACATTGAACCCCATTTGCCATGTTGACGCCCACTCGCCCAACTTTGACAGATCCCTTTGGAGTGCCTCACAATCCTCACTGGTTTTCACCACCCTGAACAACTTCGTATCATCCGCAAATTTAGCCACTTCACTGCTTACTCCCAACTCCAAATCATTAATGAACAAGTTAAAAAGCAGTGGACCAAGTACTGATCCCTGTGGTACCCCACTGCTTACCCCCCTCCACTGGGAGAACTGCCCATTTATACTCACTCTCTGTTTTCTATTAATTAGCCAGTTTTTGATCCATAAAAGGACTTGTCCTTTTATCCCATGATTTTTGAGCTTACTTAGGAGCCTTTGATGAGGAACTTTATCAAAAGCTTTCTGGAAGTCAAGGTAAACAATATCTATTGGATCCCCCTTGTCCACATGTTTGTTCACCCCCTCAAAGAACATTAACAGGTTAGTGAGACAAGATCTTCCCTTACAGAACCCATGTTGAGTCTGCCTCAATAGGTTTTGTTCATCTATGTGCCTACTAATTCTTTCCTTAATAATGGTTTCCACCAATTTACCCGGTATCGACGTCAGACTGACTGGCCTGTAATTTCCCGGATCTCCTCTGGAACCCTTTTTAAAGATGGGAGTGACATTAGCTACCTTCCAGTCCTCAGGAATGGAGGCTGATTTTAAGGAGAGATTACATATTTTTGTCAGGAGATCCACAAGTTCACAATTGAGTTCTTTCAGAACTCTCGGATGTATGCCATCTGGGCCTGGTGATTTATCAGTTTTTAAGTTGTCTATCAGTTTTAGGACCTCCTCTCTCGTCACCTCAATCTGACTCAGGTCTTTTAACACCCCTTCCGAACTCAGCGGCTCCGGAGTGGGCAAGCACCTCTCATCTTCCACAGTGAAGTCGGAGGCAAAAAATGCATTTAGCTTCTCAGCCATTTCCCTATTATCCTTCAGTACTCCTTTTACCCCTTGGTCATCCAAGGGCCCCACTGCCTCCCTGGCTGGTTTCCTGCTTCTAATGTATTTGAAGAAAGGAAACAGGATTTATAATAAGTGCATGCATTTTCAAGTGGAAAACGAAAGAACCCCGAACTGTTTGGCGCAAAAGGAAAAGAGAGCGGTCAGAAAATAGAGAGAAGCTAAGTAAAAAATTTTGTTTTCTGCTTTTCTTTGGGGGGAAAGGTGTTGGTTTCTTGAGACAGGACTATAGATATAGAACTTGAATTACACTGTGTGAAAATGACTGAGCTAGAGAACGAAATGGATGAGGACATGTTGGTTGGAGAGATGACGGTGGAGCAGTTTCTAGAGGTTTTGAAAGAGGGAATTCAAGAGGGTATTAAAGCGGGCATAAAAGCAGCATTTGCAAGCTTACATGAATCCTCTATGATACTGGAGCCTCCTGAAACTATTGAAAAATCTACCCAGAGTTTGGAGACTATGGAGCAGTCTTTGGAGGTTGGACAAGAAAAGAGAGATATGGAGCTGCTACATATATTGATACCAAGGCAAAGCAAGGGAGTAATCAAAAGAAGCCAATTGAAGAGAGAGAAGAAAGAAAAAGGAATGATCTTCAAAATGTTTCAAGTGAAGAAAAAGTGGAAAAGGGGAAGACAATATTGTCTTGTAAGGAAGATTAAAGGGGCCAAGGTGATATGGAGACAGGCTTTTTCAAAAAATATCGAGGAGAGACTGGAAATGAATACCCATCGGTGCAAAGGGAAA
>NW_015163613.1:243640-271291 GCF_001447785.1 Gekko japonicus | reverse complement strand
ATGTTACTGCGGACAGAAAAATTGATGATGTATAGAAGGCAACTCAAATTACGTGACTTTATTTTGACTATAGGTGTTTAATCTGATCAGAGTAAATGGATATCAGGTTACAGAACTAAGGGATCTTTATATTTGACTATAAGTATAGGTATTGACTAGATTAGTGTAAAGTGATGCTAGAATATAGGAGTTACGGCTAAGTGTTAGTGGGGGGAAGAAGATTAAAGGTGACAGCACGAAATGATTAGTGGAAAGTAAAAGGATCCACTAAATTAATTGTGCCTGTTTCATATAGGGAAGTGGAGTAGTTGTTTGTGTGTGTGTATGTGTGTGTGTTTTTCTTTGTGAAGTTTCTGGAGGAATTGGATAAAAGATAAATTAATTATATATAGGAAAATATTTATGTAATGTCTATCTATTTATTTACTTATTTGGTTTGGTATAAAATAAAATGAAATGAGTTGATTAATATGAAGGGATTATGATTTACTATGAAAATATGAATGAATTGATTTGATTAATGTTGGAATGCATATATAGTGCTTGGATAATTGGATCTTTTATAAATCCGATTAATATGGATTATGGTTTACTATGAAAATATGAACGGACGGATTTGATTAATATTGAAATGCATATATAGTGCTCGGATTATCGGCTCTTCTATAAATTAGTTTAAAACATTAGATAGAATATTTTTAAAGTTCAATGACTTTAAAGAACAATCCTGACTGGAATAGGCAGGAGGTAAACAATGAAAATATTGGAAAAATTAAAACAAAAAGAAACAAAAAATTAAAATAGAATAAAAACAAGTTAATTTAAAATGACATAAAAATTTAAAGGGTAGGAAAATCATTATTAATGGAATAAGTGGAAATCCAGATAGTGGACTGTCTTAAGAAAATAAGGTTGATAAAGAGAACTATAAAATGTTGATAATGGATGTATGTACTGGAACAATTATCCTAGTTTATGTTTATGATTGATTAGAAGGTAAATGTAATACTGGGTGGACTTGTTGCTAGTTTATGTTTATGTCTGATTAAGAAGGTAAATGTAATATTGGGTGGACTTGTTGCTGTTTAGAAATTATTTATATAAGGTAATAACTGGAGGGACTGTTTATTCAAACATATTATAGATGTATGCATGGTATTGAAAATCCAATATATATATATATATATAAAAGAATAAATGGCGTCTCTCAAACCTTCAAACACAGAAAGATCACTGCCTGTTTCTGGTTTGAATGTTTTTGTCACAGTAGTTGAATCCACTGGATCTGGCATGCTACTAAAGCTCTCCAGAGAGTCTTCATCAAATTCTCTTCTCCTGCTGATATCAGGTTGACTTTTGTGATTAACAGTAATGGAATTTTGTACTGGCACCGCAAACTCAGTCTTGAAGAACAACTGGCTTTCTTTTCCTCCACTCTGATGGTCATTTACCCAAGTCAGCCTACTGTTCTCCACTTCCTCTTCAGGCTGCTTCACAACTCTTGGCTTTTCTGCTCCAGCTGTGGAACTACTGTCATAGGACTTTGGAAATGCCATATCTTCAGTTTTCCCAGTAGTGTTAGGTTCTAGGGGTGGTTGCTGATGCTGTTGTTCAGTGGTTTCAGCAGCATAGTTGTGTGGAAAATCACCCAAGTCAGATGGGATAATGGAATCAAAGTTGATACAGACTTCTTCCATGCTGGTGTCTTCCTCTTGATCCTTCTGGAATGCAGTCGGAGTCACTGGAGGAGTCTCTACCATTGTCGACTCTGCAACAGAGTCTGGAGAAGTTGTTGGGGTGTGCTCACCTTGCTGCTGCTTCTCAGACTGACGATGTGTTAACACTCCTATGTAGACATTGGTTTGCTGGCTAGGTTCCTCAGGAACATCTTCAAAGTCCTTTAAGAAATGTAGGTAAACATCTTCTTCTGGATTGGCCTCCTTTTCTGCCATCTCAAGTTTATGGACTCTAGGTTCCACAGTCATCTGCTCCGCTAAGTCTTCCCCCACAAACATGGCTACCGGGGTATAATCATGCACAGCTACGTTCCATGATCCACTCCAGCCTTCATATACAATAGGTATCCTGGCCACAGGAAGGGCAATCCCTTTGGCATCCTGCAGACGCTGCACCCATCTTTCTTCACCTGGGATGAGATATTTAGGATCCACAAAAGAGTGGTGGACAGTGGTCAACAGGGAGCCAGTGTCTTGCCAGGCTGCAACACTACGCTCGTCCACAGTGACTTGCATACAGTGGCACCAAGGAATCCATTCTGAATTGAACTCAGAAGGAGTGGGGGGGGGCCCACTGGAATCATATGGTATGAGGGGGTACTTGCCTTAGGTGTCCCAACTCGTTGCATGAAAAACACCTTGGTGCTTTCTTCTCCGCTGTTGGCGACTTCACCCCAGCACTCAAGGATACAGGTTGCTGCTCCTGGGATGGCAGTCCCTTTATTTCTGGCTGCTTTCTGGGTTGGGGAGGGGACTTAGGGAACTCCCGCATATACCAGTCCTCCATAAGCTTCAGCCAGTCGCTCTGCCCACTGTCCTGCCTCTTGGAGGGTATTAGGGCTCTTGTCCACCAGGGGGCACCTAATATACTCAGGAAGAAGAGTCAGGAACCAGTCAATCCACATCAGGGCCTTGATGTCAGCCAGGGTCTTGGCATCAGTGACCTCCACCTACAAGTCATAGGGTTTTCCCAGTCTGTGTATTGACCCGACAACTAGAACATAAACAAAACCTTTTCACCACACCTTACCAGACCCTTACTTGGTCTTGCAAGCACCGTCAGACAATGGGGCTTCCTTAAGCCCAAAAGCAAAAAAACAAAAACAAAAACTCCCAGGGCCAAATGGCACTCTGCTTCACCAGGGTCCAAAATTAGTCGATCCCACCACTACAGCCACCATGTCATGGCTCAGGTGGGGTGTCACCTGAGGCTGCCACCACTCTGGATTTAGGATCCCTTGAGAAGGCCCAGAGCACCCTCCCAAGACCTTCAGACCTCCCTTTTGGCCGAATAATAGGCATGAAGACCAGGCAGAGTGAACAATGAAAAGAGTTTATTTTATAGGAGGTCAAACAACAAGGTGCAGAATAACAACAGTAAGTGGGTGAAAAGAAAAGAAATCAAATGCCCTAACGTGTGTAAATATATACTGTCCCTAGCTCACTATCTCAAGTGGCCTTAGACTACTCACCCTTCCCTAAGGATGAGGGTTTCTTCCCCACAGCACCCTCAGTCACTTCTGGCTCTGTTCCCTGAGAAGAAAAACAGCTTCCCCTGTTAAACCAGTTCTTTTATTCCCCAGCCCTCTTCTTCTCTATTGGTCAAAATCGGCACCAAAACTTCCCAAGGCGTTCTGGGGTTTGTAGGCCCAGACTTCCCTACTGCTAGCCAGACTGTCTGGGCCTAGTAGGCCTCTGGTGGCACACCTTCAAAAAAAAAGAAATAATAAAAAAAACTACTCAAAACTGCTGAAATGGATAAATTAACTTTAATTCTGAAAGGACAAAAAGAGGAAAACTTTGAAAACACATGGCCAAGATTTTACAGATAGATTGAAGAATACATTAAATGAATTGTGTACACAACCGAAACAGAGGACAACAAGGATATTTATAATAAAATGTGCAAAAGTTTTACTTAACAATATAAGGTGTAGAAATATACTTTTTACTTAGAGATATATGGATAATTCAACAGATAATTCAAAGAGATGGATAGACTCTCCTATTGAATGTTTATATGTATATTTGTTTGCTTTTGTTTGTTTTTTGTGTGTTTGACATAAAATAATTTTAAAAAACCAATATAAACTTCAGTCCAAGGTTTCATGTTGTAACAATGACATACTTAAGCAGAGTTACACCCTTCAAAGTACATTAATTTCAATGGACTTGGAAATATATAACTCTGGTTAGGATGACAATAGAGCTGTTCATCCTCTGAAGGAAACCAATGCATTTTAAGTCTTGCTAGCACCTCTGCTAGATGTATCTTCAGATTTTTAGTGGAACACAGAACATTTTAAGTCTGTTCAATTTATCTTCTCCAAGTTTCTAGTGGAACACAGAAGTATTCCTCACTTGGCTTAAAAAGACAGTCTATATTTCACAAAGACCTTTGTGGAGGAAACAAAAGAATTTCATTATCAAAGAAAATAACTTCTAATAAGGATTTAGAACAGTGTTCACCAAAGAGCAAAGAAGAAAATGAACTTTTGCATTACTATATATATAAAAAGAGCTCAATTCTCCTTTCTCATGCAAAATTATAATTAAACCTGCATAAGCTTTTTTTCCCATTAAAAAGACTGTATTTCAAAGTCTTCCCTCTTGAAAAAAGAGGCTCTTGCACTGTCCCCATCCTGCCACCTCTTTCTTTATATTTTAGTCAAGTAGGCTGAATCAATTTAATTTCTATTCATTTTTAAGGACACTGGGATTCTATATATCAGACTAATTCAATGATAACAAATTCCATAATATAAATCCTGCCATGTGGGACAAATCTGCCAAGATCTTGATCATAAAAACAAATGAACAGACAGTCAAATGTGACATATGTAGCATATACTTTGCATGATATATTAGCTCTCAAAAAGCAGGCGTGCATACTGTAACTGGATGTTAAGGCTACTCTGGCGAACAACATCCCCCCCCCCAACTACTGAATAAGAATATTCTGAAAGAAAAGAGTCTCTAGAAAGAAATAAACAACATAAATGCCTTATGTAGTTAAAAGGAACTTTACATCTGACACAGCCATGCTTTATAAAAACTTTTATATATACCTCTAGAACTTCCCCAACATATATGCTGGTGCTAAACTGGGTGTTCTGTACTCTCTAGTATGTACACTTCCAAAGAAAATTGCAATAATTTTGCATCTTGATTTCAGAGAGATCACTGTATTTGTTACCCTGATTTTTTCAAAGTGGCATTACTGGGATTTTGGGGATTTCTTTCCCCAAGTAGTGTTTGGAGGGGGGGTCACAAAAATTAAGGACTTTTTCAAGTTATTGTCGTCATCCCCCATGAGGTAGCAGGAGCAGGGAGGGAAGGAGAGGAAGCCAGCCCTGGACTTACCATGTTAGCATTATCCCCTTTGGAGGCCTCTCCCTGTCACTGGCATTCCTAGCAACATAGTCTGCCCCACAGCAAGAAAGCTGTAAGCATGCTGGTGGACTCCTGTGAGGCTTGGCTGGTGCAGTGGCTATTTCTTCTCCTGCCACTGGGGGATTTTTATTTGATTTTTTTAAAATCAGCAATTGAATAGGTTTATATTGATATAACAGCATAGCAATATGTGTACATTATTCTCTGAGTGCCCAATTTTCATCTTAAAATAAAGTAAGTCTCTAGCCCCTTCTGTTGTGAAAATATAAAGAAAAAAGCATATCTTTGCAACGGACGGAGTTAGGTACATACTTTCTTTTAAAAAAAGATAAACTTGGGCCCCGGTCACACAGGCCAGATAACGCAGTGTGGCTATTTGTGCCACTGCAATTTAATCCGCCACTACCTGATCCAACACCGCCGCGGTGGACCGGGGTTGTTTCGGGCGGTGCGTGTTTCCAGCGCACTTAAACGTGGCAAGAGGAGCACACTGGAGCGATCAGATGGAGGAAGTCCATCTGCGGCCTGTCACAAGCTTTTGATAGTGGATTTTCATAGGTACCTTTTAACTCAGGATCTTCGGCCGGATGAGACAGGTTGGCTACGGGTGCGTGACACTTGCCAGATGTGCCATTTGATCGCACTCGTAAAACCCGCTTGGCATCCGTGAGTATCCCGTGGCAACTTCTGTGTGTGATTAGGGACTTGGGATCTCAAAGAATTTGGTACACATATCACTATACTTATATTGATATAATACTATTCAATTGCTGATAAATAGCCGCTCCCTAGCGGCAGAGGCAGGAAACAGACACTTCAACAGCCAAGACTTGTAAGAGTTCAGGTGCTGACCAGCCCATTTGCCCTTTCCCAGTTAAGAGAGTGTGCTATGCTGTCTCTGACACTGGCCTCAGGGAAAAACCTGCAGCACAAAGAATGCCAAGGCTAAATCAGTACTTTCCCTTTTAACATTTAAAAGGCCACAGGTAGATGGTCTACCTGACCATCAGCTGTTATAGTCCCAAGGGAAGAGTGCTTCCTGGCCCAACTAACAGTGCTTCATGGCCCAGTCTTCTCTTTCCCTCCCTACTCCTGCCCCCCCCCTAAACACCCCCAAAATTCTCATCATTCCTGAGATTTTTAGATCACTTTCCATCATTTTGAGTGTCCCTGAGCCAACCCAAAGCAGTCCCTTAAAATTCCAAGATTAAAAAGTACAATAAAGTACAAAAAACCCCATTCATCCCCCCTGAAAATGTATGTAGTTTAAATACATTAAAAGCCCGTTGCAAATAGGGATGGGCATGGTCCGGGGGGAGGAAACAGACCATGAAGGTTCGAGTTCAGTGGGGTTTACAGACCCCTGGGCCATGAACCTCCATGTTTAATGGACTGAGTCTTGGTCTGTTTGGTCTGTGATGCCACGCAGCTTACAAAGCCATTTAAGGGAATGCATTCCCTTTAAATGGCTTTTGCAAAGCTGCGCAGCATGCGAGTGAAGGCCAACCGGCTGGGTGAACCGGAAGTTGATGAACTCACCTTTCAACCTTCACTCACACACCATGCAGCTTTGCAAAAGTCATTTAAAGGGAATGCATTCCCTTTAAATGGCTATTGCAAACCCTACTGACATGGACCTTACAAACATCCTGGGAGGGTCATGGGAGGTCCGTGTCGGTGGGATTGCACAAACTGGGCTAATGGACCACGACCTGCGCCCTGGTCTGTGGAAGAATTAGGTCCATGGTGCGGTCCATGCCCATCCCTATTTGCAAATAAAATAGCCTTACGGCAGCTCCTAAGTCCTTCTGAAGAAAGTGCCCACCCTCACTTTCTCAGGTAACCTGTTACACTGAGGAGGGGGCTTTATACAGAAAGAACGAGCGCTAGAATATTTCAAGCAGATGACTTTAAGTACAGGAACAACTAGAAGGTGGCAGCCAGAAGACAACACTTGGCACATGGTACAAACTGGGAGAGACAGACTTTCGAGACAAGGATCCTTGCTACTGGAAATGCTCAGGATACACGTGAATACTCATTTCACAGGTATACTCCCAGACTTCAATGCCAAGGAATCTTTTGTGTGTGCTTGAAATTAGAACAAGTTTGGGCAATACTTCAGCAAGGGACTTTGAGCAGCCAACAACAAGGGAGATAGGGTTGCCAAGTCTCCTTACCTTGGCAGCGGGGGAGCCTTGCCAGGCTCCGGGAGCTCTCCGGCGATGCATGCGCACAGGAAGTGACATGCTACATCGCTCACGTTGGGGGCGTGGCTCCAACCGTCGGAGGGGTTTTCCCTCCGACGATCGGGGCCACGCCCCCAACGTGAGCGAGGTGGTTGCGTCACCTCTGGTGACGCAACCACATTCCGCTTGGGGGCGGAGTTCCCCCCGGGGCCTGATTCCATGGCGACAGAAATCAGGCCTCCAAAGCGGGGGTTTACCCACCCCCCGCCCCCACTTGGCAGCCCTAAAGGGAGACAATACATAAGTTTCAATTAGAAGAAATGGCAGGAAATGTACGTAGACTGCAAAGCTAATAGTAAAATAAGAAGTTTCATTAATTACTTGACTGCAAGCTGGCATGTGTCAGGTTCCACAGCCAACAACGGAGTACACGCTATCAGAAAGGTTATACTTTATTGAAGAGCTATAGATGCATTAACAAAGGCACTGTTAAGAATGGCGTCGCCGCTACAAGCATAATGAGATATAGGGTATTCGTATGCACCCCCCTTCCTTAGGCCAATTAGCCACATTCCCCCGTGCGGGAGAAGGAGCCCCAGGCCGTTTGAGCCAAAACTGGGACCCGACAGCGCTCCCATGTTTCTCTCACTCCTAGACACCACACCACCTGCATGGCTATAGATAAGCAAGCATTACAGAAGAGAAGAAGCACAGAAGAAATGCCGCAGTACTTTGTATACAGGTCATCTGACCCCTCCCACTGCCATGGCAGCATAGCTGACATTCTGCCCTCTCAAAAATCGATTCTCCCATCCACCCCGAGAGCCTGGGTGATGGAGAGGTCAAAGGCAAGGAGTGGGCACATTTCCCTGATGAGGGACTGGAACTGGCCCATAGAATGGAGGTGGCGGATCGGGAGAGGCGTCAGCTGCAACGGGAGTTGGAGGAAGTCATCCACGCTATCCCGTAGCTGGTGGTCCAAGCCATCCAAGCGAAGAGGGAAGCCCAACTCAATGGTTCTCCATGCTGCCCCACTGGTGCCGGCGCCCAGATTGGAGGAAGTACCCGGGCCGGGACCAGGAGAGGTCCCGGCTCCAGCGCCACGACCAGGCAGCCCGAGAGGCCCGGTGCTACATCGCCCGAAAGACCTGATCAAGGCCACATTTGACATAAACCCTGAGGAACTATCCCCTACTTTGTAGTTCGAGTGATGAAGTTTGTGGAAAGGTCAGGCCACTTCCCGGATGACAGCAGCCAAGTATTACAGAACTCCAGTCATGACTACAAAATACAAAGCATTTGACTCAAGGTTATTTATTTATTTATTTGTAAAATTCATATGCTGCCTCTCCAGAGTTCTAAGAATCATCTTATATATATAAAAGCCCAATTTATTGGCACTTTCTGGCTCTCCCATTGGCTGTGCTGTGCACTCCATCAGCCATGGGCCTTTCAACTGCCACTCAAGAGTATTTGCATGCCATTGGCTGAGTGCTGGGTCCGCTCCTCTCCCCCACCCACTGCCAGCTTAGCTCCTCAGAATAAACTGCTAAAATGGCTGTCCCTCGTGACAAAGATGCTTCTACTGCTGCTTGGCTCCTCCTGGCTACTGAGGTGGGCCAGCAGTGGTCAAACCATTCTCTTATCCTCCTATGCAACTCATTTTGCCCTCAGTGGCTGTTGCTACGCAACCAAATTTGGTTCTGTCAGTAAAAAGGTGAGGGGGAGGCCCTTTCCAGGCCTACTTTGGCTTTTGTGGGGAACTTATTGGGGTTCCAGGACTAGGGTTGCCAGGTCCAGGTTGGGAAATTCCTGGAAATTTTGTGGTGCACTCTACAGAAACCAGAGTTTGGGAAGGGAAGAGGCCTCAGCTGAATAAAATGCCAGAGTCCCCCTCCAAAGCAGTTATTTTCTCCAGGGGGAGAGAGAGAGATCTGTTGTCTGGAGTTCAGTTGTGATACCAGGCAATACCACAGCCAGTGTGGTGTAGCAGTTAGCACTTCAGAGAAGGGTCTGCCAGACCCAGGTTCTTGCTGTGGAAGCTGAGTGGGTGATTTTGGACCAGCCACAGACTTTTAGCCTAACCTACCTCACAGGGTTGTTGTGCAGATCAAAAGGGAGAGAGGAGAATGATGTAAGCTGCTTTGGTCCCCCCTATGGAGAAAGAATCTACTTTTCCTCCTGGAGAACCGATCTCCAGATGAGGACTGGAAATCACTCAGAATTACAGCTGCTCTCCAGATGGCAGAGATCAGCTCCCCTGGAGAAAATGGTAGACTCTGTGTCATTATACCCTGCTGCGATGGCCACCCTATGACAGCCAGTGTGACGTAGCAATTAGTGCTTCAGAGAAGGGTCTGCCAGACCCAGGTTCTTGCTGTGGAAGCTGAGTGGGTGATTTTGGACCAGTCACAGACTTTTAGCCTAACCTACCTCACAGGGTTCTTGTGCAGATCACAAAAAGGAGAGGAGAATGATGTGAGCTGCTTTGGTCCCTACTACAGATAGTCTGTACTCTTCCTAGATAGAGGCTGCAGGAAGGGAGCAGAAGATGGAAAGCTGAAGTCAGAGGGGCAGATAAAGGTAGGCTGATGGTTGGAGATAGGGTTGCTAACCAAGTTGGTAACTTCCTGGAGATTTGAATGGTGGAGCCTGGAGAGGGTGGGATTTGAGGAGGGGTGGGACCTCAGACAGGTACAATGCCATAGACTTCACCCTCCAAACCAGCCATTTCCTCCTAGAGAAACATAGTTGCTAATCTCCAGGTAAGAGCTGGAGATCACTCAGAATTACAACTGCTCTTCAGGTGGCAGAGATCAGTTCTCCTGGAAGAAACATTTGGATCATTATCCCCTGCTTAGGGTGCCACAGCAAATTGATGCTGAGTGCCCAAGGCCAGAGCACTCATCCAGAGCCTCTTTCTAGAGCTCGTATTTATTTCCACAATGGGCCTTATTCCTAGTCAATAATAAAACAAGCCAGAAAAAAAAAATCAGGGGTATAGAAACAGTTTAAAACAGCATTCAGCAGCAGCCTAAAATAATCTTTGTAAAGCAGTCAACATGCTAGAAGCAAACCATAATAACAGTAACAAAAATGTTTTATATCTTTCTGTAAGCCTGCCTTGGCGGGGAGGGCAGGATATAAATTAAACAAACAAATAAATAAATAAATAAATAAAGATGGAGCCCTTCAGTTAATATGAATTGGGCATGGTAGACCTGTCAGCACAAGATGATATGATCCCTGTATCTCAGCACCAACATTTCAACATTTCAAGCTTTCAGCTCTCAAAGAGAGTCCAATGTAAAGTGCATTATATGCATGATGTACTCTGCATATAAATTAAATACGCAGGGTGACAATATACATCCTTGCCATACTCCTTTTCCTATGCTAAATCAATCAGTTGTTCCATATCTGGTTCTAACTGGCACTTCTTAACCCTTATACAGGTTTCTCAGGAAACATGTGAGGTAGTCTGGTACTCCCATCACTTTAAGGACTTGCCATAGTTTATTGTGATCCACACAATCAAAGGCTTTAGCATAGTCAATGAAGCAGAAGTAGATTTTTTTTTTCTGGTAATCCCTTGCTTTCTCCATAATCCAGCAAATGATGGCAATTTGATCTCTCGTTCCTCTACCTCTTCGAAATGCAATTTGTACTTCTGGCAGTTCTCTATCCACGTACTGCTGAAGCCTAGCTTGTAGGATCTTGAGCATGGCCTTGCTAACATGTGAAATGAGTGCAATTATGTGATAGTTTGAACATTCCTTGGCATTGCCCTTCTTTGGGATTGGAATGTAAACTGACCTTTTTCCAATCCCATGGCCACTGTGGTGTTTTCCAAATTTGCTGGCATATTGAGTGCAGCACTTTAACAGCATCATCTTTTAAGACTTTGAATAGCTCAGCTGGGATACCATCATCTCCGCTAGCTTTGTTGTTAGTAATGCTTTCTAAGGCCCATTTAACTTTGCACTCCAGGATGTCTGGTTCGAGGTCAGTAATTACACCGTCGTGGTTGTCAAGGACATTTAGATCCTTCTTGTATAGTTCTGTGTATTCTTGCCATTTCTTCCTAATCTCTTCTACTTCTGTTAGGTCCCTACCATTTTTGTCCTTCATCATGGCCAGCTTTGCACAGAATGTTCCCTAGATTTCTCCAATTTTCTGAAAGAGATCTCTAGTCCTTCCCATTCGATTGTTTTCCTGTATTACTTTGCATAGTTCATTCAGGAAAGCCTCCTTATCTCTCCTTGCTGTTCTCTGGAAATGTGCATTCAGTTGGGTAAATCTTTCCTTTTCACCTTTGCCTTTCACTTTCCTGCTTTCCTCTGCTATTTGTAAAGCCTCATCAGACAGCCACTTTGCTTTCTTGCATTTCTTTTTCTTTGGGATGGTTCTGATTGCTGCCTCCTGTACAATGTCACGAACCACCATCCATAGTTCTTCAGGCACTCTGTCTATCAAACCTAGTCCCTTAAACCTATTCTTCATCTCCACTGTATATTCATCAGGGATGTGATCTAGGTCAAACCTGAATGGCATAGTGGTTTTCCCAACTTTCTTCAGTTTAAGTCTGAATTTTGCAATGAATAGCTCATGATCTGAGCCACAGTCAGCTCCACGTCTTATTCTTACTGACTGTATAGAGCTTCTCCATTTTTGACTGCAAATGATATAATCAATCTGATTTTGGTGATGTCCATCTGGTGATGTTCATGAGTAGAGTCGCCTCTTAGGTTGTTTGAAGAGGGTGTTCGCTATGACCAGCATGTTCTCTTGACAAAACTCTGTAAGCCTTTGCCCTCCTTCATTTTGTTCTCCAAGGCCAAACTTGTCCATTATTCTGGTTACCTTTTGACTTCCTACTTTAGCATTCCAGTCCCCTATGATGAAGAGGACATCTTTTTTTGGTGTTAGTTCTAGGAGGTATTGTACGTCTTCATAGAACCGGTCCACTTTAGCATCGGTCCACTTTAGAACCGGTCCACTTTAGGTTGGGGCATAGACTTGAACTACTCTGATGTTGAATGGTTTGCTTTGGATTTGGACTGAGATCATTTTGTTGTTTTTGAGATTGTATTCCATTACTGCCTTTCTCACTCTCTTGTTGACTATAAAGACCACACGAATTTTTCTATGGGATTCTTGGCCACAGTAGTACATATAATGGTCTTCTGAGTTAAATTTGCCCATTCCTGTGCACTTTAGTTCACTGATTCCCAAGATGTCGATGTTCAGTCTTGCCATCTCATTTTTGACCACATCCAACTTACCTTGTCCTGCCAACCTAGCAGTTCGAAAGCAAGAAATTGCAAGTAGATAAATAGGTACCACTTCGGTGGGAAGGTAACAGCGTTCCGTGCACCTTGGTGTTTAGTCATGCCGGCCACATGACCACGGAAATGTCTTCGGACAGCGCTGGCTCTTCGGCTTTGAAACGGAGATGAGCACCGCAACCCTAGATTCGGATTCGACTGGCTTTCGAGCAAGGGAACCTTTACCTTTACCTTTAACTTACCTTGATTCATAGATCTTACATTCCAGGTTCCTATGCAGTATTGTTCTTTGCAGCATCGGACTTTCCTTTCACCATCAGACACATCCACAGTTGAGCGTCCTTTCAGGTTTGGCCCAGCCACTTCACTCGTTCTGGGGTTACTAGTACTTGCCCTCTGCTCTTCCCCAGTAGCATACTGGACACTTTCCGACCTGCGGGGCTCATTTTCTGGCATCATATCTTTTAGCCTTTTGTTACTGTCCATGGGGTTTTCTTGGCAGATATTGGAGAGAGTTGCCATTTCCTTCTCCAGCTGATCATGTTTTGTCTGAGTTCTCCGCTGTGGCCTGTCTTTCCTGGGGGGGGGGCCCACGACATAGTCCGCAGTCTCATCGAGACAGTCAAGGCAGTGATCCATGGGAGGCTTAATCCACTACAATATCTTTAATCAGGGCTATTTTTTGTAGAAGAAGCCCAGCAGGAACTCAGTAGCATAATAAGCCACACCCATAAGCAGAAACTCATTAGAGTATTAGGCCACACCCCTGACAGTGAAGTTTATTAGCATATTGGGTCACACCCCCATGCCTTCCCTTGGCTTGTCTGGGCACCCCGCGGCAGTGGGGAGCCCGGGCAAGCTGGCCCTTGGACAGGCTGGGGAAGGCATGGGGAGGCATTTAAATGCCTCCTCGATCCTTCCAGGGCCCCCCCCCCCCGGCCATGGTGAGAGAAAGAGGGAAATGGAGAAGTGAGGTGACCTTGAACACAGGACACTTCTGCTGAGTAGTGAACAGCAGAATATCATAGGATAGAGTAGCCTTATTAGTTGGTTTCCATATGAGTTTGTCTGACAGCTTGAAAGGTAAATGGCTGCTGAACAGGGATATCTTGCTAATAGTAGGGAATGCATCCAGTACTGGTCATTCAATTTTGGACTCATGTCCTAAGTAGGTCACAGCAGTCAAACAGGATATGTTCACCATGAAGTTCTCAGTATACCTAATTGTGAGCCACTAGGTTTTTGACAATTTTCCTATTGAAATGGCTCCAAACAGCAGCAAACAGAAAGCCTATCAAACTCTTTTGGGGGCTGTACACAGTTAATGGGCTGCATTGGGCTAAGCAAACCATTAGTTAGGCAGGCCTGGGATAAAGGGAGAGACTGAATAAATTGAAGAATGCAAAACATGCCAGACTGTCAGTATGACTGAAATTAATGTTAGCTAGCTAATGTTAGCTCACAGATACTCAGAATAACATTTGGCCATCCAATACTTAGTGGTCGATTTCCTCAGAATACTCAGGGGTTTAAAATCAAGCCCAGGGCAGCTGTACATCTATTGTACAAAATAAACCAGAATAACTCTGTCACAGGCTTAATGGATTTTTTTTTCTTTCATGCCACTTCAGAAGTCATCCTGATCAATGTTATTTCACACTCTCCAGTCAAAGTTTTACTGCTCTAGGCTCTGAGTAAAAATAGATTCATCAGGCAAACACCAAGGGAGGCAACAATATATCTTGCGGAGAACACAGCTACTGTCACCTTACAACTTTCCTGTTTTCTCTTGCATGGAGCAGAGAGGAGGAGGAGAAAGTAGGATTCACAGTGCTGAAACGCTGGTGATGGAAACTGATGCAGTGTATTTATCCACTCACATTAAGTATGGAAGAGGCAGTCACTGTGCGTGCTCCCTGTAGTGCTTTTGCAAATTTGTTTCCACTTCCATCTTCCAGCAGGTGACAGAAAGTAGCAGTTACTGACAAATGCTAGAGGGGAAAGCACAAACTCTGAACAATAAATAATAAATGTTTATCACTCTCTGTATTTATAAATCTCCCTTCATACCTAGGCAAAGGCAAGTATAAGCATTCTCATACAGCAAAAGGTGCTGAAGAACATAGGCCACACCCACATGGTACTCTTTTAGGACAGCCTAAAATTCAACTAATTTATGCAATCCTTACACGGCTTCATTTAGAGGAACTTTGCAAATGGAACTGAGCCCTTAGAAACTGACCTGGCAATGATAAAAAGTATTATATTAGTGATTCTGCCAGAGTCAATATTTCTCTAGGAACCCAAATTGAAGTCTGAATATGTTTCCCTCTGGAGCTTCATCAGAGGAGCAGCAGCCAAAACAAGGCACACAATTCTGAGTTGTTGTTGTTGTTTTCCTTTGAGCTTGCTTTATGAACTGCTCGCCATAGGTAAGTATTCTATGTGATTTGCTTCCTCCCAGCAAATGAGAAACAGTAGCTGCACCCAACCAAGGATAGTGTCTTCCCCTATACACATGATCATCGCACCTTTCTGACATGACACAGGAATGTGGGTGAAAAAATAAAGTATGCCTCAGCAAATAACATGCAATCCTACAGAAAAATAAAGGCATGTTATCTTAAACTTCTTGGCTATGCTCAAAAAACAAGACAATTACACAGCATAGAAAAAAACTAATCTCTCAAAGGCTACAAGTTTCTTATAGAAAGTTCTCATGATTTCTTCATAGCCTGATGCCTAGGAAGCCATCAGTTTGGGCCCCTAGAGAAATACTGACTCTGGCAGCATCATTAATATAATACTTTTTAACATTCCCAGGCAGAAGAGTAAAAAGCAACTCACTCCAGTCATTGAGGCATGTACAGAAAAAAAAAATTCTCTGCTCATGTGTAGAAACAGATGTGTCAGCTCCCTTACAGAAAGTTCCACAGATCCTCTGCAGAGGCACAGCACCCAATATAAGAATGCCAGAGACCATCAAGAGACCTTCGCACAAGTTGGAATTTGCTAAAGAATTCTCACATTTTATACCTTGTGGAATAATTAGCAAACTCAGCCTGTGATCCAGAAATATTTTATTGAATGTAGTCTCATGTTGTCTATACATTTTAGATTCCATAAATTCTAGATGCAAGAATGAAATACTTGCTTTTTATACAACATTCAGAGGTTCTGATTCATCCTGTACTTTAAACTAAATTAGATTAGCATTCAGAACACCCAAAAATGTTTTAAAGGGGGTGGGGTTAAAGTACAGGGTGAATCAGAACCTCTGAATGTTGTATAAACAAGTATTTCATTGGGTTGGATCTAATAACCTCCTCCCTTCCTCTGCAATCCACTGATCTCCTTGAGGAATGACATGGGGGGGGCTGCAGTGAGAAGGGAAATAGGTGAAAATTGCAGATTTTTTGCTGTTTTGGATGTTAATATTTTGGTTTAAATTATTTAATATTGTTATATGGCATTAGTTTGGGGTAGTTAAATCAATTTGGTAGATATTTCCATTTGGAAATACACTCCTATCTGTAATTTCCATTAACAAATTATGATACATTCTCAGGGATTGTACTTCACACCCAGAACAGCTTGCATCACAAATTTCAGACAGAAAAGAGCATTTATTTATTTATTTGGATTTATATCCCACCCTCCCGACATAGCAGGCTCAGGGAGGTGTCATACGTCTCCCTTGTACCCAGCCTAACCGGATGAGTGATCAGCCTGATAACGATATCTCCTCCTTGGAGGGGGAGGAATATCCAGCTGCAATAGATCCCATCAGTCTTCAGGGACAGGAGATACAAGCTCTTGACCAAACACCGGCTGTAACCAATTTGCCCTCTCCTCCAGCTGCAAGCAAGTTACCGGCATCAGACGCAGAGGAGAGGGAGGAGGCCAGGCCCAGTGTTTCTCCAACACCCCTTGAGTGCCGCGCCATCAGTGGAGATCAGAGCTCAGAGTCCATCACAGTGAGCATTTGATGGATCGCCACATGAGTACTTGCAGGGATGCATGCCACAATTAGCAGCAGCTAACCAGCCCATGGAGAGTCAGCTATAAATCCAGGAAGGGGAAAGCTGCTCATTGTGGATGCAACGTGTACCACGGCTACATCACCACCCACCTTGTCTCCTGATTTGTTGATCGGAACCTCTTTTGCTCTGAACCTGGACTAAGCACTGGACCACCTGACCTCTGGACCTTCAACTCTTGGACTGACTGACAACTCCCCTTTCCAGATACCTGACCCTTGGACTGCCTCTTGACCACTCTCCTGCTTGAACCTGTACTATGAGTGCTTACCTGGTACCTTATGCTTGGTGTCCTGCGGAACTTCTGCCTGCTCCCACACCAGACTCACCGGGGCCAGTACAAGAGGCTTCAATCAGATAATAACTGGTATACAATACACACACACACAAAGTAAAAACAATTAAAACTCCAATAAAATGCAGTAATATTCTTATTGTACAAATCAAGGTCAAAGTCTCACAGATGTAATCTATTACAAGTTGAGGTCCATCAATAATAATACAGAGCTGTCCCACTGAGGGGAGGCCAAGAGAGAGGGGATGCCCACTGCCCTAACTAAAAACCTGGTGGAAGAGCTCCATCTTGCAGGCCCTGTGAAACTGTGAAAGGTCCTGTAGGGCCCTGATCTCATGTGGGAGCTCATTCCACCAGGTAGGGGCAAGGCAAGACGGGTGTTTCTGGAACCGGGGAGCACCAGAAGATGTTGGGTGGCAGATAATAAAGGTAAGCACCAACACGTTGAAACAGATATGGTACTCAGTAGGCAGCCAGTGCTGCTCGCACAGCACTGGGTGAATCTGTGTCCGCACAGATGAAGTCAGGACCCACGTTGTTGCGTTCTGCACCAGCTGCAGTTTCCACAGCAGAGTCAAGGGCAGTCCCACATAGAGAGAATTACAATAGTCCAATCTAGAAGTGACCAGTGCATGGGTCACTGTAGCCAAGTTCCGGGTGTTGAGATACGGGACCAACTGCCTGATCTGCCTCAGATGGAAAAGGCAGACCTGGCAGTGGCAGCAACCTGGGCCTCCATAGTTAGTGAGGCATCCAGGTACACCCCCAGGTTCTTCACCTTTGATGCCAGTACCAATAGGGCCCCGTCAAAGTTTGTGAGCCCAATTCCCAATCCCAACCCCCTGCGCCCCAGGTACAGGACCTCTGTCTTCAATGGATTTAATTTCAGTCTGCTGTGTTGTAATCAACCAGCCACAACTTGTAATGCTTTGTTCAAATTTTCTGGGGCAGAGCCTGGGTGGACCATCCATCATAGATAGAGCTGGGTGTCATGTGCATATTGGTGACAACCCAGTCCATACCTCTGGATAATCTGGGACAGGGGCCGTATGTAGATATTAAATAGCACTTGGGAGAGAATCGATCCCTGCGGCACACCACATTCCAGCAGGTGTCACCCTCTGTCCCTGACCTTGGACAAAGGAGGTCAGCCACTGCAAGGCAAGCCCCCTTATACCCACGTCGATTGTGCGGTGGGTCAACAATTCATAGTCAACCATATCAAATGCTGCCAACAGATCAAGGTACAGGGGGGCACCCGCCTTCCGGTGGAGCGGCGATGGAGAGGAGCAATGGTGTCAGCAACGGGGTGATCCGGCGATTCAGCAAAGAATGGCGGCATATCTAACATCGAGCAGCGAGTGCTCCAGGACTGGTCTGGAGACGTGACCAAGCGACGGCACAGCTCGGCCGGAGCCTATCAGGACAGAGGCCGAGGAAAGGGGGCTGTCACACAGTCGCGGAGCAACGGAACTGCCCAGAAGGAGCCACTGCGGAGCCAAGCCAAAAAAAGACACCTACTCCGCAGAATCAAAGGAGAGAAGATCCTCTGGGAGATCAACAAAGAACCGGCAGGGTGCCTGATAGGTATTCACCTCCCCCCAATACTATGTGGCCCTAGTTAGAATTGGTAATTTGCAATGTAAACCACTCAGAGAACCTTCGGGGTTAGAGCAGTATAAGAAATCGAAAGTATAAATAAATAAATAAATAAATAAATAAATATGTCAAATTTAGCCATACAGTATTCATGTTGCTATACAGAAAACAAGCCAAAATTTTACCTGTTTCAATTTCACCTTTGATTTTAAATGAGCAGTCAGCTGCTAACAAATTCCAGATCTGATAAAAACATTCTTGTTCAGTAGCCCTTCATAATATTTGGCATTCACCATTCTTGCAGCCCTATTATATATTAAAGTTGCATCTTGTAAATGTGCAGGAATTAAATGCTTAACATACTCTAGAAAAATATTTGAATCTAGAAGGAGATGTAGTCCAAGCATGTTATTAATAACAGTTTTAACCATATTCCAAAATGAAATGGCTCTCACACATAGTCACCACATATACATTAAAAAGTTCTTCACTCTGATGGCAGTATCAACATACAGCCATCCCTGTATTACAAGTTTTGGCAGTCCTCCAAGATGACAAGTGTCATTGAATTGCCATCTTAAGACAATTTGAACAAGAATAACAATTTCTTCTCATCCCTGGTTTCTATGTAAATAGGCAGATTTATGTGCACGCACATATGCAAACACACACACACACACACACACAAATTGTTTTTCTTTTTTTAACTTATGAGAGGTTGGAGGATCAATAGCCTTCATTCAGCAAAGTAGGGTTGGGGGGAATGGAACACATCAAGACCGTCCTTAGACATGCAGAGTGCTTCCAAGGGAAGGAAGGCATAAGTCTTATGCCAGAAAATCTTTATTTGTATTGACCTCTTGTCTCTCTACTACCATTAGCAAGGAATCTACCCACTATTTGACATAAACATGGGCAAACAAGTTTGGTACCTGAGCCTATGAGGCTCGTATCTGCTGAATCCCTTTTCACTGCCCCACATTGCTCTAGGGCAGGGGTGTCAAACATATGGCCCGCAGGCTGGATCCAGCCTTGCAGGGCTTGGATTCGGCCCGCGAACAACTGGCTCCCTTCTGCTTCTTTCTCTGGGACTGCTGCTGCATCGCAGCTCACTTTCGCCCACCTGTCTCTGCTGCTTCCTGCTTCCTTCCAAGCCTCTTTCCTACTTCCTTCCAAGCTAAGCCTCCCTTCCCACGATTGGCTGAGCGTTCCTCCTTTCGGAGGAAGGGAGAAGGAGGCAAACAGCAAGAGAGAGCCCTGCCCGGGAGAGAAGGCAAAGTCTGAGACCCAAAGCTCCTTTAAGACCAGCAACATAAATACAAAGGGTTTTAAAAGGGGGAGTATATATTATTATTATTTTAAAAACAAATATGAAGCCAGAATGCCAGCAGGGGGTCGGGGGCTATTCAGTGTTTTGCACGGAGTGTCACATGTATGACTATCTGCCCACTGGACAGAAGTCTTGGGTGTGTGCCTGATGCAAGGAGCTTCTGGTTTTCAAGGAACGAGTTTGCTCCCTTGAGGTCAAGGTGGCTGACCCAAAGAAGCCATTAGGCACATGGAAAACACTCTCGGGGACTTGTTAAATATGTCCCATTATGAATATGGCAGCCTCGCTGCTGTCAGGGAGCATGAGGGTCGAGAGGAAACAGGGCACTGTGCTGCGGATAAGGGGAATGTGCCCTCAGAAGGGACCTCTTCTTCAGCTGGTGAATGGGTATCCTTTCGTACCAAAGAACCATTCCTCGGCAGGGAGGGAGGAGGGCTCTTGGTGATTTGATCCTTAGGCAGGTAGACAGCTGGGTGGAAAACCCATGTACTGACTGTATGGTGACTTGCCTGCCTTGCCTGAAGGTAGCAGACATTACACGTGTTCTAGATAGGATAATGTTGGGGAGGAACCAGTGGTCATGGTACATGTTGGCACTAATGATCTGAAGAAATGCAGTCATAAGGTCCTGGAACAAAAATTTAGGCTGCTAGGCAGGAAACCCAAGGCCAGGACCTCCAAGGTAGTCTTCTCAGAAGTGCTGTTCCACGTGCAGGGCTGGAAAGACAGGCACAGATCAGGAGTCTCAATGTGTGGATGAGATGATGAGGTAGGGAGAAAGGGTTCAAGTTTGTTAGGCACTGGGATGCTTTTTGGAACAAGAGGGAGCTGTACAAAAGAGACGGTCTCCACTTGTCCAGAGAAGGAACCAGGCTGCTGGTGCTTAAAATCAAAAAGGTGGCCGAGCAGTTTTTAAACGAATATTGAAGGAAAGCCGACAGGAGATGAAATGTCTCTGGTTCGGGATGGCTCATCTCAAAGAGCTGAAGGGGTAGCTGTTATTTTTCTACAAGGAAATGGATTAGAATTGTCCACTGAGACTGTGGCTAATGATAGGGACTGCCTGGCAAGGTCTCAAAGCAGGAAGAGGGAGGTTGTGGGCTTAACATGCATAGGAAACGATATATGTTTATGTACAAATGCTAGAAGTGTCCGAGGTAAAATCGGGGACTTGGAATGCTTGGTGCTTGGCGAGAAATAGACATGGTGGGCATTTCAGAAACTTGGTGGGATGAGGAAAATCAGTGGGATACGGTGATTCCTGGTTATAAGTTATATCGGAAGGATTGGGGGGGAAGGGTTGGAGGTGGGGTGGTTGTATGTCACAGAAGGTATGTCACACAGTCCAGTAAGACTGAGAGGGTAAGAGAATTGGATTCACTTCTGGAAATGCTATGGGTTGAAATAGTGGGCCCAAAAGGAAGCTTAACACTGGGAGTTTGTTATCTCCCACCAGATCAAAAGATGGAGGAGAATTATAAAATGATGAATAAATTAAAGATAGCGGCTAGATGAAATAACTATGTTGTAACAGGTAATTTTAACTACCCACACATTGATTGGGTCAATATGTATTCAAGTTGGGGAAAAGAGATTGAGTTTCTAGACATTCTCAATGACTGTGCTATGGAACAGATGGTCACAGAACCTACCACGAGAGAGGCGATCCTGGATTTGGTCCTAAGCAATGCCCAAGACCTGGTGAGAGATGTAAAAGTGATTGCACTGCTTGGGAACAGTGACCATAATGTTATTGAGTTCAACATTTGTATAAATAGGGAGTTGCCCAAAAAGATTGACACAACCACTTTCAACTTTAAAAGGGGTAACTTCTCTGATATGAGTGGTCATGTGAAGAGGAAACTGAAAGGAAAAGTAGAAAGGGTCAAAACCATTAGGGAAGCTTGGAGACTATTTAAAACTGCAATTCTAGAAGCTCAGGAAAAAAAATATATACCACAGGTTAGGAAAGGCACAAAGAGGTATAGAAAAAAGCCTGCATGGTTAACAAACAAAGTAATGGAAGCTGTAAAGGGTAGCAAGGATTCCTTTAAGCGGTGGAAAGCTAGTCTCAGTGAGGTTGATAAAAGGGAACACAGGCTGTGGCAAATAAAATGCAAATCTATGATCAGGCAAGCAAAAAGGGAATATGAGGAGCGTATAGCAAAAAACATAAAGACCAACAATAAAACTTTATTCAAATACATTAGAAGCAGGAAACCAGCCAGGGAGGCAGTGAGGCCCTTGGATGACCAAGGGGTAAAAGGAGTAGTGAAGGATGATAGGGAAATGGCTGAGAAGCTGAATGCATTTTTTGCCTCTGTCCTCACTGTGGAAGATGAGAAGTGCTGGCCCACTCCACAACCACTGATTTCAGGAGGGGTATTGAAAGACCTGATGTTGCCCTGCAAGGCACTTAATGTGGTCTTATGAATTATAACTCATAAGTGACAAAGATATGCTTGAGGGACTGTACTGCATGGTGATCCCATATGATGCCAGTTGAGACTGCACACCTGAGAGAAGAAAACCTTCCTTTGCGTTGCTGTTCCAGTGGTTCTTCAAGGTTACCTGCCCTCTTACCTGCAGTGAAATGGACCAGTTTTTTAGCCTGCATAACGCCATGCCATGCCCAAACACGAGGACAGAAAGCTCCAAATGCCATTAGGAGCTCCATCTGATACATGCAGGCAACCCCTTTCCCCCTCCTCCAGCTACCTGCAAATCTGCACATAATCAAGAGGCTCTCCTTGTAGTTGCTTGGCAACTAATCAATCGCCCATCAACAACCCGGCTAGGGCCATCAAGAGACAATAGCTCTAGCCCGATGATTCAATCACTTTTCATCCAGGTGCCAGCCCACAGATTAAGTTACTAGCTCTCAATATTGACCACCCCCTAGCTCTTCTTCCCCCTTTCCCTCTAACTAATAGTATGTTTTATGGGACGGACTAATAGGAGGTGTCACAAGAGGATGTGGCTAGCTCAGCCTGTCCCCCCACACCACCTTATAAAAGGTGGTACCCAACCACATGGTCTCTCTCTCTCTCTCTCTACGACAACCCCTATCTAAGCTTTATCCCTCTTACGTCCAGCTTGCTAGCCAAATACCCTCCCTCTATCTTTTACTCTAGGTCTGCAGCTAGAGTCCCACATGGTCCTGCCGGTTTAGGACACGTTCCCTTATTTTCAATTCTTCCCTCCCTTCTTCCACTGGAACGTTTCATTCAGCGAGGACAGGTAACTATTGCCCAAACAATGAATATCCTGCTAATGCGAATGTGCCTATTATCTATCTTTATTTCCTAGAAACTGTATAAGTGTGTGCGTCTGTGTATTGCTTGAATGATAAATCTCCTTCAGTAAAAGACATTATTTTATACTGAATCCAGTCTCTGTGTCTCTTACTGGTAACAACTGGAAAGGTGGGACCTCTGTATACAGTGGTGTTTGCTCCCTAATTTGCCTACTGCTAATTAATAATCATAACTTCCCCAATATTAATAAGAAATTAAGGCAATTTGGCTAACACTGAGTCAGATTGAGGTGATGAGAGAGGAGTTTCTATGACTGATAGACAACTTAAAAACTGATAAATCACCAGGCCTGGATGGCATACATCCGAGAGTTTTGAAAGAGCTCAAATGTGAACTTGTGGATCTCATTACAAAAATATGTAATCTTCCATTAAAATCTGCCTCCATTCCTGAGGACTGGAAGGTAGCTAATGTAACTCCCATCTTTTAAAAGGGTTCCAGAGGAGATCCAGGAAATTACAGGCCAGTCAGTCTGACATTGATACCGGGTAAGTTGGTGGAAACTGTTACTAAGGAAAGAATTAGTAAGCACCTTGATGAACAAAAACTATTGACGCAGACTCAGCTTGGGTTCTGTAATCTTGTCTCACTAACCTGTTAGTGTTTTTTTAAAAAAAAACAACCCGAAAGGGTATTTTTATTATTTTTATAAGACTAATACAAAATAATCAGTCTCTCGTTTCACATAAACTCAAGACTCCTATAGAGTTACAGAAAGAAATCAAAATAGATTATCAGTTACTTGGAGGTAAGTAGGTATATTTCGGTTTATACTCGCCTGATTCCAGTAGTCTTGTCTGTTGCAATGGAAGAATAGGGGATAAAAGAATTCCTAGGGATTTAAACTAACTCACACCTGCTAGAACCTGCTAACAAGATGTGGACCTCATTGGCTGCAGTCCAAGAGATCTTACAGAAGACAAAAGGGTTGTGGTATAGGAAGCTGGGCTAAAGAGGTGGTTTTTGAATGTTGTGGTTTCTAATGTCAGACATATCCATTTATTCTTTACATACTCCTGGAATGACTCCCCGTGGACTGAATTGAGACCGATGTTTCCTGTCTCATTACCAATGCTGGTATCTCCACGTCTACTTTGTTGTTGTTGTTCAGTCACACAGTTGAGCCCGACTCTTCGCAACCCCATGAACCAGATCATGCCAAGCCTTCCTGTCTTCCGCCATCCTCTGAAGTTTGCTCAATTTCATGTTCCTGTCTAACCATCTCATCCTTTGCGTCTACTACCCCTCTTCATATCACACCTAATACAATCAAGCCTGCTGTTGTCATTCACCTGCTATTGCCATTTGGCATCTGAAATCACCTTTAAAAAGTTTATGTCTCAAGTATCCTGTGTTATGTTTTATGGTACACATGGCCCGGCCCAACAAAGTGACATTTATGTTAGATCCAGCCCTCGGAACAACCTCTGCTCTAGGAAAACAGATATTGGTTGTGGGGAAATGGAAAATGAAAACAGAGCACCGCGTCCTGTCAATTAAGTACATATTTGGGAGAACAAGTACACCTTTATACAAGACAGCTAGGAAAAAGTAAAGAAAGAAATAACTTGCATGGTTGAGAAGCACTATAAGTGTCTGGAGAGATGCTCATAGATTGCCATCATATTGGAGAATTTTTGTGATAAGAATTCTTTTCTGCAAACCTCAGGAGTAGTATCCATATATAAATAAATGTAGTATCCATATATAAATAAATGCTGTACTTGGGGGGGGGGGATCCTACCTTCCAGTAATCATCTAAGTACTCCTTAGTTAATGGTGGACAATGAGCTTAGATGAGGAGCACCATGCATATGTGGAGCATTGAAAAAAATCCACTGCAAATCATTTTAGCAAGCTTTTGAGTCATCAAATGGCAACTGAACAGACTAGATGGTCATTTCACTCCTGACCACCACTATCAAGCACATCTGATGAAAAAATTGCAACATCCCTAAAAACAACAAACTGCAGTTTGTTGTAAGCCAGGAAGTCATCAAACTTCAAGCCATTCATGAGTATGAAGGAGTGTAAGAGCCTGAAAAGTAACTGGTACGTTCTCCTTATGAACAAACCTTGTTTTTGTTCATGATGAGTGCAGCCATTCTGCCAGTAATCCATGCCAAGTCCTCAAAACAAACCAGGAAAGGTAAATTAAGTTTTATGTCTATATCAATTAGAAAAACCTCCAAAAAAAATGGACAGCAACATCTTGACCTTAAGACACAGGTCAAGTGGACTTGGTTAACCTTTTGATTATTGATGTTACTTCCATAAATATAACTATTCAAACAGTTTCTTTTCTTTACCAAAGTAGTTTTATTTTATAAAGTTTTTTGTATACTTTTAAGAAAGAACTGCAAATAATGATAGATGCTCACCATCTTCCTCATCTCAGATTAAGAAACCGGTTGAAACTTGCATTGCTATGATACAAAGGATACACAGTCTACAAGTACCAGTTTGAAGGCCCTGACCTGCATGGCCCAGGCTAGCCCAATCTTGTCAGATCTCAGAAGGAAGGCAGGTTCAGCCATGGTTAATACTTGGATGGGAGACCACCAGAAAATTCTAGGTCTCTGTGCAGAGGCAGGCAATGGCAAACTACCTCTGTTAGTCTCTTACCTTGAAAATCCTATGGGGTCACCATAAATCAGCTGCAACTTGATGGCACTTTACACACACCAGTTTGAAGACATTCATATTGCCATTTTATTATGAAAATAAGTCATATTTCAAATGCATCACAATAATCATCAGAGTTTTCTTTTAATTTTTTAAGAAATAAACATTTTTCACAGTCTACCTTAAAAGCTTTCTGTTTCAGTTTATAGTGTTTTATTATTTTATTTTTTAATTCATTGTTAAAAATTTTACCCCGCCCTCCCCGCAAGCGGGCTCATAATGTTTCAAAGCTTCTCTTACAATTTGCAAATGTTACTAGCTCATGTTTTCCTCTAAGTGTTTAAGAACTGCCAAGGCAATTACAAAAATTATATTTCCCTGCCTAGTTATGCAAGAACTCTACCATGAAAACTATGTGAATGAACTACTGACTCCCATAAAATAACTATTTATAAAGTCATGGGATGCATGTTTTAGGAATTTTAATTACAGTTCTGAGATTGCTTTATAATCAAAACACAATGTTCAGGCAATACAGCCTTTATGATAACCAGTTTTAATTAGAAAGGTAAGATAAGGTAAAAATGCCTTTTAAAGTTACAGAATTTGTTCCTGCTGGTCATGTGATTACTTTAGCACACCATTTCCCTTAGCAGTTTAAAAATGTGAAATACTCTTTTCAACTTTTGTTTCCATATACTGTAACAACCGCTTTTTATGCCAATGGGTTTGCTCCCTGTAGTGTGTGTCAACACCACACTTATAATTAGATTGCAAATCACAACCTGCCTTTAATCTTTTCGCCAATCCAAACAAATAAGTTCTGCCTCACACGCCTATACTGGCATAAGCAGTGCAAGACAGACACAAATGTTCCCTGCTGCCAACAGTGTGCTTACCCCTTTCAAACAAACTGTCTCAGAGGATGGCCATTGATTTCCTCGTTATTATGAACATGAAATTATTGAATGACAGATGATAGAGTGTTAGGTCCTACAAGTATATTCCCAAATGAGTTATCTAGCCAAGGTTGTCATAGCAACTGTGCTGTTTGACAGAGCTTATATGACAAAGAACTCACTTCTCAGAATTACTACAAAACAGCAGTGTGCTTTTTTATCTTGTACCCAGATCTGCAAGTGGTAAGACAGGGGCACTTCCTCTGTCAGTTCGGGGGGGGGCACGAGGAAGTGTTTGAATATCTCATCTTGGGCTGTTGCAGGTCAATAAGCTTTATGAAAAAAGGTTCTCCCCCCAAAGATGGACAACTGCACTGTTAACCAAACTCATTAACTCCCATTAGTTGAATTAATAGGTCAAAAAGTATTGCGTACAGAAGGATCACATGTTGTGCACTATAATACACAAGTGGCACAAGAAAAGGAAGACAATTTATTTATTATTTACATATTTATCCCGCCCTCCCCGAAGGCTCAGGGCGGCTAACAGGCATATAGCTAATAAAACAATAAAAACAGTACAAAATATTAAAAGCACATCACAAATTATAGCCTATCTAAAGCAAGACTATCTAAAAACAGGATGGCAGTCCTCTGAACGTCCCATTCTCGCCCATGATGCAAAAAAAAAAATTAGGGCTTTGATGGTCCATGCCCATATCCAGATGTCCATATACCGGAAATTCCGGGGATTCCAGGAATTCCAGGGCGTTGATGGTATACTGATGCGTTGGTGGTATACTGGTGGTGGTGGCGGCTCCTATTCAAAAGCCTGGCAGAAGAGCTCCATCTTGCAGGCTCTGCGGAACTGTGCTAGGTCCTGCAGAGCCCTGATCTCCTCTGGGAGCTCATTCCACCAGATAGGAGCCACCACCAAAAA
>NW_015163613.1:150029-243358 GCF_001447785.1 Gekko japonicus | reverse complement strand
GCCAGCCGAAGATGGTAAAATGCCGACTTGGCAGTGGCTGCTACCTGGGCCTCCATTGGTAATGAGGAGTCCAGGAGCACCCCCAAACTCCTAACCTCCGACGCTGGCACCAGAGGCGCCCCGTCGAAGGTCGGGAGAGGGAGTCCCAACCCCGGACCGATCCGACTCAGCCCCAGGACCTCCGTCTTTGCCGGGTTTAATTTCAGCCGACTCAGCCTGAGCCACCCAGCCATGGCCTGTAAGGCCCTGTGCAGGTCATCTGGAGTGGAGTCCGACCGGCCACCCAACACCAGATATAGCTGGGTGTCATCAGCATATTGATGACACCCCAGCCCACAACTCCAGGCAATCTGGGCAAGGGGGCACATATAGATGTTAAACAGCATTGGGGACAGCACTGCCCCCTGAGGTATGCCCCATTCAAGGGCCCACCTCTGGGACCACTGATCCCCTATTTGTCCCCGACCTTGGAGAAAAGAGACCAGCCATTGAAGGGCAAGCCCCTGAATCCCCATGTCGGCAAGGCGGTGGGCCAGCAACTGATGGTCGACCGTATCAAAAGCAGCCGACAGATCTAACACCAGTGCTGCCACTCTGCCTCGATCCAGATGCCTACGGAGGTCATCAGTCAGTGCGACCAGTACCGTCTCCACCCCATGACCCGGGCGAAACCAGGACTGGTGGGGATCGAGGACAGAAGCATCATCCAGAAATGCCTGTAGCTGTGTCGCCACCGCTCTCTCTATCACTTTGCCCAAATAGGGCAACTTGGACACCGGCCGATAGTTGGCCAATTCGGCCGGGTCCAGAGATGGCTTTTTTTAGGAGAGGGCGGACCATCGCTTCCTTGAGTACCCCAGGGAACCGTACACACAAAGTCTGCCACTAGCATTGCAAAAGGTTAGTTACTTTCTCATTAATATTATCAATATAAGTTGGGGGTCTGCAACATATTGTTTGGAGATTAATTCTCCCCACAAAATCTTGTTGGCCTCTAAGATCCTAGAAGATGTGAATCAAGCTTTGAAACAGTGATCTCTTTAGTTTGGAAACCCCTGCTTGTTTCTGGGCTCAGTTTAAGGTGCTGGTTTTGAACTATAAAGCACTTCATAGTAAAGCCCATGTATCTAAAGGACTATTTCTGCCAGTAATTACTTAAGTACATCTGACATTTCTCCCAGCAATGTCTTCGAATAGTCTCTACAATTAGGGAAGTGCATATAAAATTGTCCCATTCAAGAACAGTTCCTGTAATTGCTCTAACACTCCTGAATGGCTTCCATTGGAAGAATGGAAGCCCTGTCACTGTTTATAGCAGGGATTGCAAAATGCCTTTGTTAAAGAGAGCTTTTAAGAACCTCTAAATTTATAGCATTCTCCAGGCCATGCCTGGCGGGGTTGCTATTAAGATCTAACAACAGTTGAAAAATCTTATTCAATATTCAAAAGTTTTATTTTAAAATAGTTTTTTTTTCCGAGCAAACCTGGTTCTTCCAGATTGTAGGAAGCCCCACTGTGTGCACTTTTTGACCCATATTCTGAAGATGACAGTGCAGGGGCAACATAGGCTGTGGTCACACTGGAAGCTTGGGGTGGTTTGGGGAGGGGCAAATCTCTCTGTTTCAATTGGGAACGGAGAATCTCAGTCAGACACTGTACCCCAAGGTGCCTTTATATTGCACGGGGACTGGAAAAAACCCTACAGGAAAAAAAGCCCACAGGAAAAACCCCACAGTCATAAATGCTCACAGGAAAAAAGCCCATACACCAAAAAGCCCACACAGAAAAAAGCTCACACAGAAGAAAGCCCTCATGTAAAAATACCATTGCAAGCGCCATAGATATTTATAATTGTGGATAACCATTCATCTCCATTTATGAGAATGAACAGCTATTACCTATCTATATATCTAATAGCCACTTCATGATTTCTGTGTGGATACTTATTTTCACAAACAGAGGGCTCACTCTCCCCCAACAGCTTTTCCTACATAGTGAGGAGTTACCTGACTGGGTGATTTTGGACCAGTCACATACTTTCAGCCTAACCAGCCTCACAGCTGCCTTGGTCTCCACTGTGGAGAAAGACTGTATTCCTAGGAAGAGGCTGTGGGGGAGGGGGGTGAAGATGGTTGGCTGTTGGGTAGGAAGGAAATAGGGTTGCCAATTCCAGGTTGGGAAATTCCTGGGCATTTGAGGGGTGGAGCCTGGTGAGAGTGGGATTGAAGAGGGGAGGAACTTCAGACCGGTGTAATGCCATAGACTCCACCCTCCAAACCAGCAATTTCCACCATGAGAACTACCATTGCCAGTTTCCAGGTGAGGGTTGGAGATCATCTAGAATTACAACTGCTGTCTAGGTGACAGAGATCAGCTCCCCTGGATAAAATAGCTGCTTTGGAGAGTTGAGTCTATGGCATTATACCCTGCTGAGGCTGCTTACCTCCCCAAGCCTCACTGTCCCAAGGCATTGTGCCTGTCTAAAGTCCAACCCCTCCTCAGACCTCACCCTCTCCAGGCTCCACCTCTCAAAACTCCAGGAATTTCCCAACCTGGAGTTGGCAACCCTATCTCCCTCCAGCCAACCATCAACCTACCATTACCTGCCCCTCTGACTTCAGCTTTCCATCTCCTCCCCCTTCCTCCTAGAGAGCAGTTGTAATTCTGAGTGATCTCCAGCCCCTACCTGGAGATTGGCAACAATAGTTCCCCAGGAGGAAATGGCTGGTTTGGATGGTGAAGTCTATGGCATTGTACCTGTCTAAGGTCCCACCCCTCCTCAAACCTCACCCTCTCCAGGCTCCATCCCTCAAAGTTCCCAACCTGGAGGTGGCAACCCTTGTCAGGACTAGAGATGTTAAAATTTCCGGAAATTTTGAAGCTCAGAAAAAAACCCGGGTTTTTTTTCCATTTTTTATCCCGGAATAAAACGGAAATTTTCGGAAAAATTGAAAAAAATGCTTCATTAGCATTTCTTTTGTCTTTTCTAGATTGAAAGTCATTCTGTTACTTTAGGAACATAAAATATGACTATGGACATTTTTACTTGGCATGAAATTATCACAACGTGCATATTAAAAATATAGTGTATCCAAACAATTATTACAAACAGAATACCCACCCACATGCAAAAACAAAACTGAAACTTTTTTATTTAATAAAGGAAGAAATGCATCTTGTTCTTGCATTGGAGAGTTCAGTTTGTAACCTAGGACTTGCTTGTCCTCAGTGCACAGAAATTAGATCAATCTGATACCATATATATATATTTTAGAAATGATTTCGAAAATATCCGAACACCTTGTCTTAAAATATTTTATTCATCATGTTAAAACGTTCCATAATCATTTTTTTTCTTTTCTTTTTTCAATTTTTCGGAAAAAAAAACAAAAAGGCTTCAGGGAAAAAATGGGAAAAAATGGGTTTTTCCCGAATTTTTCCGGGTTTTTTCCGGGCCTTCACATCTCTAGTCAGGACTGGCCCCAATGAGTTCCCCACAAAGGCCTGGAAAGGGCTTCATTCCTTTGTCTTTTTACTGACAAAATGAAGCTTGGTTGCCTAGCAACAGCCACTGATGGAAAAACTAGTCCCACAGGAGTCAAGCGGGTGAAGTGTCTTCATCAGAAGAGACAGCCGTTGGCAGTTATTCTGACAGGGAACCACGGCTCAGGTGGCAGTGGGCAGGGAAGAGGAGCAGACCCAGCACCCAGCCAATGGCATGTGATTACTCTTGAGTGGCGGTTGATGGACCAATGGCTGATGGAGCGCACTGCACAGCCAATGGGAGAGCTGAAAATGGCCAATACATAAGGAAAATATTATATTAAGATTATACTTGATAAAATCACAACACAAATTGTTGCATGTGAATGTGACATGTTTTAATCCTAAAATAACAATATAAAATACCTGCTCATTCTCATAAATGGAGATGAATGGTTATCCACAATTATAAATATCTATGGTGCTTTACATGGTATTTTTCCATGTGGGCGTCTTTCTGTGTGGGCTTTTTTCCGTGTGGGTGTTTTTCCATGTTGTCTTATTTCCACGTGGGCTTTTTTCCTGTGAGCATTTATGACCATGTGGGTTTTCCTGTGGGCTTTTTTCATAGAACCATTTTTTTAAAGTTCCCCTGGCACATGGGCATATGTGCATAACCAAAGCAGTGCCTCCATTGGGAATTTCAGGATCCCTTCCCATACCTCCATTAACCTATTGGTCACAGTGGAGCAGGGGAAGACAAATCCTGCCTGGAACGGATCGTCAGGTTTAGACTGCCAATCCATTTTGCATGCATTCCCCTGCATTCAGATGGCTGGCCACGCGGGATGAATGCACAGGGATCTGTAAGTACCAGATATCTTGTGATGGCTATTTACTCCATATCCAACTCCTCTTACAATGAGGTGAGTATGACTGGGGAACAGCTGCCAGATGTGGCTGTGTGACCAAGCCCATTTAATCTGTATAGGAAGAGCAACTATATCCGGCCAAACTGCCTGTCTGACTGCAATCATACTCTTCCTGACCTTATGCCTTCAGGTAGGTGATTGCAACTATGTGCTTTGATTTTTATGTCCTGGTTTACAATTGATTTTATTCCACAATGCTAGCCTTCATTCTGTATGTGTGTGTGTGTGCACTCACCTTTACAGCAGTAACCAATGCCCCCAAAGTACAGCAAGTTAACGTTTAAAGTTAATTTTACATTGGGGAAAAACCAAGTATCTATGCATTTTGCCATTCCAAACCTATTTAATATACTGGAGTAAAAAATATCCCAGGAGTTCTTTAAGGAAAATGTGATCCAAAGAACCATTTTAAGTGTTCTGCAGAGATACAGCCCTTCCTGACAACCTGGAGAATATATTTGTGGGATAGAAAAATACCCCAAGTTAAAAAAAAAATAGAAAACATTTCATATGTTTAAAGATTCTTCTAAAATAGTTGTCTCTTAAGTTCAAGCCAATTTTTTGTTGTTCCAAGTAAAAAACAATTATAGCTTTGTAAAGGAACCATACTGGTTTGAGTTAAACAATTCTGTCAATTCTTGTTGGACTCCTTTACATCTTTGGCCGGGGAGCTTGGAGTTCTGTTGGCCCATGAGAAGACGGAGGGTCCCACCAAGGTATTGACATATTTAGGCACATTAAAGAATTAATGGCTACATCACGTCAGGATACTTCTGGGAGGGTCCTTGCTTTCAGTGACTTGACCATGTTGGTAGACAAGGTTAGCGTGGTGATTCGGCATTCGGACATTCGGCCACTGGTGTTCCCACGCATATAAGAGTTATCTTTGAAAGAGCAAGTTTTGAGTTCAGATGTTGACAGAACTCTCATTACAGGTGCTGTTGGCAGGCCGATGAGGAAAGACGTTCTGGTCTGGGGCCACAGCATGATCTTCTGGGCCACCCACTGCACCAGGAGGACCCCTGTGGGATCACAGCTGGGCCCCAGTGGGTGGGCCCATGTTGAATGGTTAGGGAGGAGAGGCATGAGATGGCCAAGACTACCTAACCAGTAAGAGCAGAAGTAAAAGTATAAAGGTTTGGAAAGCCTTACATTTCCTGGTGGCAGCCGTATAGACCTAGTAGAATAACATAAAAATAACACTTTTAAAGGGAACCCAGTCCTCCCCAATAAGGAGGTCATCACAAACACATTTTATTAATTAAAAAAACAACTATAAACAGCTTATGCCCTGATATCAGGATATTACCAGGCACAGGCTATCCCAAAAGCTCTCCAGAGTAACTCTATCTTACAGCCCCACCAGAAAGGCAGGAGGACAGAATCCCTCATGACCTCTTCCAGAAGGCAGTTCCACAGACATGAGAGCACCACTAAAATAGCCCAAGCCTGCACCATTGCAGAATATGCCTTAAACATAAGGGGCACTACCAATAGGCTTTGCTTGGAATAATGAAGATACCATAAGGAAAAATACAGAGACAGGAAGTTCTTTAGATACGTGGGCCCCATGTCATCAAGCCCAAACGCTTCAAAAGCCTGTCAAGGGACCTCAGAATAGAAGCAATGTGGTCCTACTGGCAGACCCTCATAATTGGCTTTTGATAAAAAGGGTAATATGAATAGCAAACAGTTTTAAGGAAAGCTGTTAACAGATTCGGCATTTTTTATAACTAAAGTACTTGGCACAATTGATTACACAAAATAAACTCACATATTATCCTATCTGTGCATTTTAGAATACAGAAGAGGATACGAAAGGAAGGGAATAGTTTCTTAAATACAAGATAACTATTTTTAGCTACTGCTGTTAGAAGGAAAACATTTAAATCTGGTATACATATATCCACCACTTGGGATACTAACTGGAAGAAAAAAGTTATCTTAAAGCTGTTGTTTTTTTATAATCAAATTTGGCACAGAGAGGAAGGACATGATGCTTCTGCAGAAAAAGCATGGAAACACAGCGTGGGGTGTGTGGATCCATTTTTACTGTTGCTTATTAAAAAGTTCCAATATCTGCATTACAAAGAAAAAAACGTAGTTCATTTATTTAAAGTTCTTTCAAAGTTTCTATTTAAAAAAATAATTTTCACATAGTACACTTGAGGCTTACAGAAGCATTAAACAAATAAATCAACAATAAAACAAGTAAAGATTAACTCTTACAACAGTAAAAAGCGGCCAACCACTAATAGTGTCTATAATGATCACTAGAGCTACACACTCTCAAATGTGATCTGGAATTACAAAAAAGTCTTAATAAGATATCTGAAGAAAACGAGAGGAATAAGGCTAACCTCCAGAGAAGGGGGCTAAAGCTGACCAAGCTCTGTCCTGGCCACTAGCTCATTGGCTCTATAGTCGCCTTGTAGCAATATAAAATAAATTTTCATGTTCCTCATTGTGATTCCAAATACATTGTTTGAACAGGTCCCCTTAAGCTATAGAAAAAATATTCAATCAGCAAACATGTTCAACTCTCACATGAAGTTTTAAATGAAAGCCAGTATCTTTTATGACATTTACAAATGGATCCTAAGTAATGTGTTTTACACTCCTTCACCACCTTTGTTTGTCAATTTTGTTTGTTTTCCTCATGAGCTCAGAGTCAGACCAAATCTACCCATGTGGTCTCTAATAGTATTTAAAAACTATTCTATTCTGAACTTTGTCATGATAGATTATTTTATAATGAAGACAATGGTATGTATCCTACCATCCTTTTCAGCAAAGCTTGAATCCTTCCTAGAGCCCAAGGAGCTTTCTTCACATGGAAGTGATACTTCCTTTGGTGGAAGAGACATTTCTATTCAAAATTTTACTGAAAAGAGTGGTGAGGTACATGTCAATAACTTTGCAAAACAAAGAATTGTATTTTCCTTAACAAGGTTTAGCAGGCTAGACACATAAATACATAATAGAAATACAATTATGCAGTTTCTCTTCTATGTGATATATTATTTATATAACATCAACACTGCAACTCTCTCATCTTCAGAAACACAAAGTGCTTTGTTTAATCAGCAGTCATTCTGCAATATTTATTATTTATTTTTATTTAAAACATTTTAAGGCCACCTTCCTACCCAACGTAGGGTTCCCAAAACAGCAACAATAAACACGTTAAAATAAGTAAAAATGTATATAAATACATACAAAACAATTAGACACATGAACAAGAAGAAGGGTAAATGGGGATCAGTGCATCAAATATGCATTTACTGGTGAAAGACAAATACTCCAGTCCTGCTAGTCATACACTACCTGTAACTGCTGAATAAAATAAAGTTAATCAGGTCATAACAACCTTTTGCCACCAGTCCAGGAAATAAAGGTCAATAACTAAAGCTGCTGCAAATTGAACAGGGTTTATTTATCAAAAGGAATTCATTGATTTCTTTTTTAAAAGAGAGAGAGAGAAAAAGAATGGTGAGGGTGGAGAGGAAAAACTCAGTTTGCAACAATGTCTAAGGCACAGAAAGTAAAGAAGAAGGGCCTGTTTAAGCCCCAAAGATTTTCCAAAGGAGAAATTAATATTCATTATTCTAGGCTGCTATAAGGAGCAAAACCAAAACAATACAGCATACTACCAGTGTATTCATATCTGTAGGAAGTAGAAGGGAAACACATAACAAATTTAAATCATTTTTTTAAAAAAAATGTCTTAAACCAAATGTTAAAAATTTTAAAATAAGCATAAAAATTACATACTAGCATAAAATATCATCCAAATTTGGATTGTAAAAAAACCCTCAGAAAGGAACGCAGCATAATCCTTGAAGCATGAACATTCAAAGTCCCTAGTGCCCTGGGAAGAGGGAGGAGGCCATTTCTAGAGCACATGGGCACACAGAAGCACAAGAAAGCGATACAGCCATCTAGTGTGATGTTGTGCGTAATGTGCAAGGACAGAGATGCCACCTTCAGTAATTTGTAACAATCATTTTAGCTCAGGTTATTGCTGAATTCAATACCTACTCAAGTTCAGGGACAAATCAATTGCTAAAAGTGTCTCTAACAGCAAGTAAATAAATATACTCTGTACCTGTTCCAGTGCATTTTTATCTGTTCTGAGGCTTTAGTTTAATCTAGAGATTAAAACATATCAGGGGCAGCTATGCACCTCTGCGCTGAGTAGCAGCATCCTACGTTTCATTCTCAGCTCCACTAATACATCAAGGTGCAAACTGTAGCTTGAGTTTAAAGTCTACGGTCCTGCTTTTTTAAAAAAAAATCAGTACTCAACTAGGGATGGGCACAAACTGGCTCATGAACTAAACTATATGACAAATTCTGGCCAATTCATGCTTCACAAAGTCAAATTCATAGCAGCTCACCTGGCACAAACCTTCCACAAACTTTCAAGCTGTTTATGGAGGTTCATGCCAGTTTGTGAGTGGAGACATTGCTAGACAGACTTTGCTAAATCAAAATGTTTACAGAACTTCAAAGCAACAATCTGGAGGGAATGTAGAGGAGCAATCAGGGGAGGTCCCCTGTGACTTTTATGCCTCTAGCTTGCACAGGATCCATTTTATATGCTCCTGAACCTCGGTCATTTTGATGGGCACAGGTTCAGAAGTGTATAGAACAGTTCCTGTGGAAGCTAAAGATACCAAACTCACAATAGACTTCACCTGGATGCTCATCTACAGGCTCTCCAGGTTTGATGTCTCTAGCTTGCGCAGGATCCATTCTATACACTCCTGAACCTGCACCTGTCAAAATGATTGCCTTTCAGCAATTTCTTCTGATATTCAGGAGGTTTAGGAGTACAGAAAAGATCCTGTGCAAGCTAGAGACACTAATCTAACAGGGGATTTCTGGCTGAATTTCCTCTACTTGCCCTCCAAGTTTGGTGATGATTGGATTTGATTTACGGGGGTGTCAAGATTCTCTCTCCTCCCCAGACCACACAGGACTGGGAGGGGAAAGAATTCTTTACGGGAACAAAGAATTACACAAGAACCCAGGAGAGGTAGGCTCTCTGGATTTAAGACAATAGCCACCAGAACCTTTTCAACTATGGTCCCCTTCCAGTGCAAGAGCAAGGTTCAGACTCTTCACTGGCCTCTGGGACTTATTACAAGAATACTCTTAGCAAGGTAGCATAATGTGGTGAGCAGTTTCAGGCAACAGGAAACAGGCCTGGAGTCAGTTTACACATCTCACAGACACTATTTATAACAAGAATAAAGTTTATTTAGCACAGGCTTGCAATCAGAACTAGAAAGACTTTAAAAGAACATCCTAAGCAATATTTTGCCTAACTACACAATAGAGCATATTTACCAACATCAGGTAGGGTCAATAGTCCAGGATAGTCCATGGCAATAAGCCAAGAGTCCCAAGGGATTTGCAAGAGCAGCCCCATCTTTGCAAGCATGGGCTCAGCTCAAAGGAGTCCTTTGTTCTGCCGCATGGCAGAGACAGCATCCCAAAATGACAGCAACAGAGCAAAACAAGACAGCAAGAGCAATCTGAAAATCTGAGCTCTTCTCTATGGGTTTAGGCTGAAATAGGGCAATCCAGGTTTCAAATGAGCTCTGGCCAGGAGCCAATTGAAGTAGACCTGGGAGTGCCCAATTGTTCTGAATGGTCAGTAGTCTTGAAGGCCACACCTGCAGTATGTGATCCCCAAACTCTAACCACTCCTCTATGCTTTTACGTGACTCCTGGTATGCAGGCACAACCAGGTGCCATCAGGTCTGCTAGATGTGTGAAGAATGTATGGTTTATGGCGGCTATTGACCAAATGGTCAGCCATCTGGCCTGCATAGGAAATGCACACAACAGGGGTCAGCTAGATACATTCCAAGGGTGGAACATGAAACCTATCTAACATTCAAAGGGAGACATGAGCCCACAGAAATTAATATTTCTATACAGGGGGGCTCCAGGAAAATGCTTTCTGGGGAAATGACAGGCAGGATACATCGCAAACCACAAATCAAACTGCCTTTCTCCAGTTTGTGCCCATCCCTATACTCAACCTTGTTGAATTCTTAAAATCACAGAATCTTAGAACTGGGAGGGACCTCCAGGGTCATCTAGTCCAACCCCCCTACACAAGGCAGGAAATCCACAAATACCTCAACCTCCACACCCACAGTGACTGCTTTTCCATGCCCAGAAGATGACAAAAAACCTCTAGGATTCCTGGCTAAACCAACCTGGAGAAAAATTGCTTCCTGACCCCAAAGTGGCAATCAGAATTTCCCTGGGCATGTAACAAAGGGCCACAAGAACTAAGCACTGAGGCAACCCTTCCTGCCCTCCCTCTCATGATCTGCCTAAGTTCACAGAATCAGCATTGCTGTCAGATGGCCATCTAGCCTCTGTTTAAAAACCTCCAAAGGAGGCGAAGGAGGAAGAGGAAGAGGAGGAGGAGATTGGATTTATACCCCACCCTTCACTCGGAGTCTCAGAGTGGCTTACAAACTCCTTTTCCTTCCCCTCCCCACAACAGACACCCTGTGAGGTCGGTGGGGCTGAGAGAGCTCCTGTCAGAACTGCCCTTTCAAGGACAGCTCCTGTCAGAACTATGGCTTGCCCAAGGTCATCCAGCAGCTTCAAGTGGAGGAGAGGGGAATCAAACTCGGTTCTCCCAGATTAGAGTGTGCGCACTTAACCACTACACCAAGGAACCCACCACCCACCCACCTCCCAAGGAAGTCTGTTCTACTGAGGAACTGCTCTGTCAGGAATTTCTAGCTAATGTTTAGCTAAAAACTCTTGTGATTTAATTTCAACACATTGGTTCTGGTCTGACCTTCTGGGGCAACATAAAACAACTCCGTACTATCCTCTAGATGACAGCCTTTCAAGTACTTGAAGGTGGTTCTCATATCACCTCTCAGTCGTCTCCTATCCAGGCTAAACATACCCAGCTCCTTCAGCCTTTCCTCATAGGACTTGGTCTCCAGATCCCTCACCATCTTTGTTGCTTTCCTCTGGACATGTTCCAGTTGGTCTATATCTTTCTTAAATTGTGGTGCCCAAAACTGAACACAATTCTCTAGGTGGAGTCTAACTAGAGCAGAGTAAAGTAGTACCATCACTTCACATGATCTGGACACTATACTTTGTCGATACAGCCCAAAATCGCATTTGCCTTTTTAGCAACTGCATCACACTGCTGACTCATGTTCAGCGTATGGTCTATTAAAACCCCTAGATCCTTTTTGCACTGCTGAGACACGTCTCTCCCAACCTATAATTATGTATTTGATTTTTCCTACCTAAACCCAGGACTTTACATTTATCCCCAATGAAATTCATTTTATTTGTTTTAGCCCAGTTTTGCAGCCTGTCAAGATCATCCTGTATCCTGACTCTGTCTTCTACCATATTTGCTACCCCTCCCAATTTAGTAGCATCTGCAAATTTAATAAGCATTCCCTCTATCCATTCATCCAAATCATTGATAAAGATGTCGAGCAAAACAGATCTCAGGACAGATCCTTGAAGCACTCCACTTGTCACTCCTCTCCAAGTAGATAAGGAACTATTCACAAGCACTCTTTGGCTGCGATCTGTCAACCAGTTCCAGATCCACCTAACAATCATAGGATCCAAACCACAGTTTTCCAATTTGTCAACAAGAATATTATGTGGAACCTTATTAAAAGCCGTACTGAAATCAAGATAAACTATGTCTACAGCATTCCCCTGATCCAGCAAGGTAGTAACTTTCTCTTGTGACACCTAGAACCTAAACTTGAGAACAATGCAAAGTAATAAACTAGGCTAGTGTTTAGTAGCTTCTCCCCCCAACTCAACATAAAACATTTAATCTATACGTCTAATAAATTTGGGGAGGGCTCACCATAAAAAAAAATCTGCTTTAGCAGCACTTTAATAGTGCATTAACAATTAGCAGACACTTTCAATATCTTCTTGTGTAAGTTGTTTTGTAAGACACAATAAATGAGACAGAAAGAGCACACTGAGAAGTTGAGTTTACACAGTGCCATCAGCTCCCACTGTCATATTTTCTTCTCCAGTTCTCCTCTTCTTACCATGAATAGAGCTGTAAATGTTTTAGGACTGTATGATAGTCCCAGAGAAGAAAAGAGAACATATGTAGTATATTTTCACATGGAAAAATATGAAAACTTAATTTCTAAAGTGTATCTTCTGTTCAAAGCATACCCTTGACACTTATTCAGCTGTAGTGCAAATCACTTAACACAGATTACTCACCCTTAGACAATACAAAGGCACCAGCATATTGTCAACAATTTCATATAAAATCCAATTACATGTTTTCTATATCAATCCCCAACTACCCACTAAAATTCTGCTGATATTAGCCCATTCAAAAGCATTTCAGGGACTGGGAACAAAGATAATATCCATTACAGCCTAATCTATGGCTCCTGTCCTGGCTAAGTTAAAAGCACAACAGGGACAAGAAGACTACTGGAAAACTGCAGATTCAGTAACTGTGAGAAACAAGGAATGGGTATTGGTACACATGTGTTTTGCTTACATAAAGATGGACCCTGATACACCCACTGAACAATGAAATATTTTCTCCAAATAAGTTTTGATGAATTTCTTATACTAAAAAACAAATTGGTGCTTATTCCTTCCCAAGGGGAAAAAAAAACTTGCACAGTGCACAGAAAGGCACTGACGGGCTAGCAGGGAGTGAGAATTATGTGCCTTTTATTATAAAGCTGTAGAAACCCATCATACCCTGGTTCTGATAGTGTGTTGAATACTACGCATTGTCAGCATTAGGTGCTAGCAGAAACCATTTTTTCTGCCTTTCCCTTCACCCAGCAGGTCTCCTTGAGAACCAAAAAGGGGATGCCAGGTACAGACGAACCTGCGTGGATGTTCAGCCAGACAACACAGAGGCTACAACAAGGAGCTGGATGCATGGTTAAATTGTCCCTCGGGACAGTAGTGTGATTTTGCCCACTTCCTAATCCTCTCTGCAGCAGGCTGTGTTCATGCAGATCTTTTAACCTTTTAGGGTCCAAGCCTTCATCAATTTAATACTAAATTAATTGTGTGAGCACTCTTAATGTATTAGTTTGCATGGGAATCCAGCTGCCAGAAATGAAATGCAACTGATGAAGGCTTTTTTAATGCTATGGAGGTGTGTGTGTCTCTGGGAAATAAAAACATGAGCAAAAAGACAAGTTTCTGGCTGATAACAGGAAGGATAAAAGAGGGACTGATGGATGCCACCAACTGATGAATGCTGCCAACCCAACCACACAAGCAAAAAAGAGGCAAACAACACCTAATTTAGTTGCTTTTAAAACAGATGTCCGATGAAGATCCAGGACACAGAAAAAAAAAAAGGGTTGTCAGCAACTACCTGGCCAACTGTCATGCCAAATGCTCCCAGTGCATAGATGCCAAACTGCCTGCAACACTGCTCATTTAGAATTGAGGGGAACATTTTAAGTGATCCAAAAAGAGGCTCAGCTCAAGAAAAACACCCTGGCATTGTGAACAAGTTAAGTTTAAATGTATTCCTGGTTTTCAGCATTCCAGCACTTTTTTCTGAGTGGAACATGGACTACTTTTTGAAACTTAAATCATGTCTTTGTGACTCCTATATGTACCTTTCCACCCAATACACCCACAACTTGCTTGCTGTGAATTCATTTATATACTATATGAATGCCAATTTATCTACTGAACCTAAATTATTTGTAAAATACCAATAAAGCGCATTAGTTTGAGCCGGCCTTGGTTGGGAGGGTGGGGTAAAAAAATCAAATAAATAAATAAATTCATGCTTAGCTTATAGCCACTGAAATTCATTACTATCAAACATCTTTTCAGTACATATGAAACAAACTAGTAGATTCGGGCCAGCTCCTACTTTAAAAATGTCCAGATCATTCAAAACAACTGTGTTTTACCTCCAGTGCCCAGTGGCAGCTTGGACACATACAACTTTCTTTCTTTCTTTCTTTCTTTCTTTCTTTCTTTCTTTCTTTCTTTCTTTCTTTCTTTAGCTTAGAAATAGCACTGGAAAGAATGTAATGTGCATTGCTGTACAGGCAACGGCAGCTTTCAATGCTAGTAATTCTATATAGCTGACAGGTGCTGCACACATTGTTTTTCTTTATCCCTATGGAGATGGTCATCCAGAGTAGAAGTAAATGTTTCAGTGAAGAAGAGCTGCATGATTTCAAGGGCTTGATACATTAAGGCCCATGGGCATTCATGTGCATAGAATAATGAACACATGAAAACTTCAGCAGATGAACCTCTCTCTATTCCTTCTCAGCATTCACACACTTTAATTTCTGTACTGGATACTGTGGGCACTGGCCTTTTAACAAGCACTGGTTAAGCCAATTTCTACAACAAATTAACAATGAGCTAGGCTTGCTTTCTCAGCTTTCCCCTCAACAATACATCTAAATTCAATTCAACTTTTAAAAATTGCTCTATTCTGAGAGCAATTAAATTGGGCATTACTTCCCTCCTCTTCCCAGCAAGGCTTGTCAATCCTATTAGACCAAAGTCTAATTAAGGGTTGGAAAGTGGTTGTTTTATCTGCAAAATGAAAATAATGTAGTGCAAGTTAATGAAGACGGGGGTATAACTGATTAGTCACTTTGATTCCAGCTAGTTACAATGGCAAAAATACTTACAAAAATGTCGTATCAGCAGCCTTTTTCACACATTTTGTAAACAAAAATACTTTCTTTTGTAAAGGGTACAAATGTACAATTTAATACAGCAAGAATATGGTCTAACCAACCCCCCCCCCCCCAGTATCAAGCCTTGGAAATATATTTCTTTCAGAAATATAAATGTGATTCAGTTATTTTCTTCATATCAAATTCACACCTAGTTCTCAAAAAAGAAGAAATTATTCTGCTTGCCCCCTCCACCCAATCCTATTCAACTCTTCCAGCTCCATCCATAATAGCAGTTGCAGGAACCCTGTTTTAGATTGGGACTGGAGCACTGGGGCACTAAACTCTCTTTTCCCTCCCTGCTATCTGATGACCTCACCCAGCCCCAGGATCTGCTATTTGCCCTAAAAAAGAAACCATACAGCTTTGCCTCATGGTGTCTGGATAATAGAGCAGTGCAGGGCAAGAGTTCAACCCTCCCTTCCCTGTTTATTTCCAATTTCAACTGTGTCTCCTTCAGCTGCTATTTATGTAGGAAAACATCACTAATAGTCAACATGGTTCTTCTAGTATCTCTTGGCCCTGATATGTATGTTACATAAAAACATAAGATGAACATAAGAGGAGCCAATGTTGGATCAGGCCAATGGTCCATCCAGTCCAACACTCTGTCACACAGTGGTGAAAAATACCAGGTGCCATCAGGAGGTCCAGCAGTGGGGCCAGGACACTAGAAGCTCTCCCACTGTTGCCCCCCCCAAGCACCAAGAAGACAGAGCATCACTTGCCCCAGATGGAGAGTTCCTATCTATACCTTGTGGCCCAGTTGTACTATGCAGGCCCCTGGGCTGGGCCCAGTTACACCATGAGGAACCCACAAGGACTTGTAAGGAGTTCCTCATTTTCCTCTTTTTCTTTTCTCACATTACTTTCTCTTTTCCTCCTACTGGCAGACCTTCAACTTTCCCTGCTTCCTTCTCTCCCACCCACCAACCAGCCAATCTTTTATCTGCCCCCTCCATCTTCAGCTATAATTATTATTTACTTTATTTACACCCTGTCTTTTTCCAGAATGGGGCCCCCAGCACTCACATGCTCCTCCAGTATGATGTAGTGGTAAAGAGCATGGACTTTGATTCCCCACTCCTCCACATGAAGCCTACAGGGTAACCTTGGGCCAGTCACATTTCTCTCAGAACTCTCTCAGCCCCAGCTAACTCACAAGATAACTGTCATGGGGAGAGGAAGGGAAGGTGATTGTAAGTCACTTTGAGACTCTTTGGGATAGAGAAAAGTGGGTTACGTAAACCAACACTACTTCTTGTTTCCTCCATTCTACCCTGTGAAGTAAGGCTGAGAATGTGTAACTGACTTGTGGTCACGCAGTGAGTTGTCAAGGCAGAATGGCAATTCAAATCTGGAATCCTAGTCTGAAACTCTAACCACTATACCACACTGTATTGTGTGGAGTGCTGCTGTTGAACAGAACCAAGCAGTCCATCCTGGTTAAGTCATGCAAGTCATGTGGTACCAAGTCACCCAGTGGAAGCTTCTATTATTTGGGGGTTAACTCTCTAACTTTTTTTAAAAAAATCAGATTTTAAAAAAATTAGAGTCATTAAAACCCAGCTTTCAGCACCCTATGGCTTTTTGCAGGAGCAGAAAGCAGGGTTTAAATGGCTTGGAACCAATTATACCACTGCTGTCTTCTGTTCCATGTGGCTATCCACCGAAAGTAGAAAACAGGGGTTTAAATGGTCCTGCTTTTTGCTCCCTGTGAAAAGCTGTGGGGAGCAGAAATGAGGATTTAAATTGGAGGGGTGAAGTCCCTTCCCTGGGGCACTTCACCCCCTTCTTTCCACTGGTCATCGCTCGCTGAGGCCAGCAAAAAGGTGGAAGGGAAGTCCCTTCCGAGGGGATCCCCCCTTTCTGCTGCTACTGTTTATCAGGCTGTTTTCTACAGTCCTTTTAAAGTTTTAAAGAAAAGTCTAGAAACATACACATGAACTTTACAGAGCTTCAATTTTAAACAGCATCCCTAATGCTCACTGCAAGTGAATTGCTTTTAATATGATTGGAAGCAGATGCTACTCAAGGGCCTTCTCATCTTCCTCACTTGTTTATTCTGACCTTGACATTTATACAATTAGAAGTGATTTGCTACTCATGTACAACCTATTCTAAATTCATTTTCCTCACACCAATGCATAGGCCCCATTGAGTTAGTAATGATTTAAAACAAACCCAGAGAAAAACTACAGAAAGACAGAAGCATTTCAAATTGCTATAGCACCTGTCTTAGATAATGTTATGTTCTTATTTCCCAATATGACTTCAATAATTGTTAGATAAACCTACACAGTCAGATTATTTAAATCAATTTCCTCAGTGGAGGACAAATCTCAAGTTTGCTCAAGCAGGATTTGCTCCACAGTTAGCATGCCTCCTCTTTTATAGGTGGGAGAGAACAGAGGCGATCACAGAATTGGTATCACATCTCTGTCACACACTGCACTTTGGGAGAGGAAGGCTTGTTAAGATTGTCAAGTACCATTCACAAATTTATGCCTGTGGAGTCATTCCTTCTGGAAGAGAACCAAATAACTCATACTTTTTGAAAATTGCTTATGACAGCTTTTCAGTCTGCTTCAGGCTGGCTCTCAATAGTGATTTGTATTTTCATATACTCCTCATACATTAAGAAATTTACACCTGTCAGACCCTGACAGAGTGTCTCCATCCCTAACCTTTTCAGGGAGGTGGAGTGGGAGAGAATATTCGCTTGAAGACATTATCCAAATAAGTTTCTATCAGAAGTACAAGTGACATAACACGTGGAAGAATAAGAAATATGGAACAGACCTGTTTAGAATTCTAATGAGACAGTGAGGTCTGTTCTATTATAAAAAGGATGAAAATTACTACACTGATCCCTGACACTTCAAATTGAATGTCAGGCCCATAGGCTAATCATAATGGAAAGGCATGAATGCTGCACTATAGAACTTGCATTCTTTTCTCTGTTTGAAAATTATGTAAAAAGTTCAAAGAAAGAGTTACAGTTTAAAAGAAGCCCTCTGTGAATTAATAGTTACATGGATGCTATTGCTCCGTTTACTTCTAAATGAATAAAATAACTACACATAACATTAAAATGAATATACAATAGTCAAGGGCCCAACACAAAGATAACATTAATTATTCTCTTATAGAAATGGTGCACTTGGGTGATATCATTTGTATCTCTCCTTATATATAATTCTGTTTTGGTCATGGACTCTCCTGAACATTCCACATGCTCCCAAATCAGTTCGTTCCCTGATCTATCACTCAGAAGCTGTCCCTATCCACTGTCTGTGTTGCCTGAGTCTCACCTCCAATATTCTAAACAGTTTGCTGTTCCTCTCCCCCCAATAGCCAGTCGGAACACAGAGGTCATTTGCATATGCAGCCTGATTGCATATGTATATGCAGCCTCTAACATTCTAAACAGTTTGTTGTTGCGAGTCATTGAATGTGTCCTGCGGTAAAATACATATCCCAATTCTCCCTTAAACAGTCACTGGAGTTGCCAAAATACATATCCCAATCTTCCCTCAAACAGTCACTGGAGCTGCCAATCTCCCTGTGGGGCCTGGAGTTCTCACAGAAATCACCGTGTTCCCCAGCCACAGTACATTATTTCCCCTACAGAAAATTCCCCAGCTATTACAATGGCTGCTTTGGCCAGTGAACTCTATGGCATTATACCCTACAGAAGTTCCTCCACACCCCAAATCCTGCCTTCCCCAGGCTCTACCCTCAAATCTACAGGTCTGGCCCACCCCTTAGTATTGCCAGCCTCCAAGCAGCACCTGGAGATCTCCAAGATCAGTTCTTCTGGAGAAAATGGCTGCTTTGGGCAATGGGCTCTATGGAATTATACCTTGCTGAGGTCCCTCCACACCCCAAACCCTGCCCTCCCCAGGCTCTATCGCTCAAATCTACAGGTATTTCCCAGCCCAGAGTTGGAAACCCTGTAACTGGCTATGGAATCGCTTTCCAGACCCTTGGAACCCAGAAGACATGGCATAGGAGGAGGTGCTTTTCTACCTTAGCTGCCACTGCATAACCCCAAATCAACGTAAGTCAGCTGTGGAGGGAACCATACCTATTACCATGAGGCTGTCCTCCCATACCATGAGGCTGTCCTCCCATTTGGGGCAGCAAAATGACTGGAGACAGCCCTGCCTTATAGCTAAGCAGAAGGGAATAAACATGGCTTGCCTCCCTCTATTTTCCCCTTCCCTCTGCCGCCCCACCAGCCACAGTCGGGACACTCACCTGGAGCTTCCTTCTAGAGCTGGTTGTATTTCTTCCCACAACGAGCCTTACTCCTAGTCTGCTATATAACAGAACAGGAGCTCCTGTCACAGAAGCATGGCATGACATGTCTCAGATCAACAAAGGTGAAACAAGAAATGGGGTTCCTACCTGGAAAAGATGAACTCTAGGATTGGCAATTGGGTGTATTCTAGACCTTAGATTTCTTATAAATCATACAGATGTTTGTTTCAAATCATATAAAAAGTTATGGATTCAAGATGGGAAAATATAGCTTTGTCTCAAATGAATTTTAAAAAACCCCTATAATGTCTCACCCCATACCTTGATTAAGATATGGAGAGCCAGTTTTGTGTAGTGGTTAAGTGTGCACCGGATTTGATTCCCCACTCCTCTGCTTGCAGCTGCTGGATGACCTTGGGCAAGCCATAGTTCTGACAAGAGCTGTCCTTGAAAGGGCAGTTCTTGAAAGAGCTCTCTCAGCCCCAACTACCTCACAGGGTGTCTGTTGTGGGTAGGGGAAGGGAAAGGAGTTTGTAAGCCGCTCTGAGACTCCAAGTGAAGGGTGGGGTATAAATCCAGTCTCCTCCTCCTCCTCCTCTTCTTCATCATCAAAGGTAAACCTAGTTAGGCTTTGATATGCATCCCAAAATGGACTTCAAGGACCTATCACCACCACATTGGTTTCCAGTTTCAAGATGCCAACAGCAACACAAGGAAAGAATTGGCTGGGAAGTCATGTCCATAGTCCAGCTAAAACCTTTATCACCTTTATGAGTAGCAGAAATCTCAGAAACGTTTTCCAGAGATAGTCACACTACATTCCAAAGTTAGTCATAAATCATTAAATATCATGCTATCATAACAGTTCATATCCTGGATTTTCCTTTGTAAACAAGATAATCCAGAAGGTGAAATACTACAACAGCTCAATATCCAGATATATACAGATTCAGTTCTTGTCTGAAGTAAAATTGGAACCTAAGCAAGTTCTGCAAGAAAGTATGTGTGCAAGCTCTGCCTGCTTGAAATTAGAACAGCCATGTTTGGGACTCAGAGTGGTAGTGGATGAAGGCGGGCACTGAACATGGTTTCATGGCTCACTCATCAGAATCAGGTCAGTATATATTCCAATCCCAAAGAAGGGCAATGCCAAGGAATGTTCAAACTATCGCACAATTGCACTCATATCACACGCTAGCAAGGTCATGCTCAAGATCCTACAAGCTAGGCTTCAACAGTACGTGGATAGAGAACTACCAGAAGTACAAGCTGGGTTTCGAAGAGGTAGAGGAACTAGAGATCAAATTGCCAACATTCGCTGGATTATGGAAAAAGCAAGAGAGTACCAGAAAAATATCTACTTCTGCTTCACTGACTATGCTAAAGCCTTTGACTGTGTGGATCACAACAAACTATGGCAGGTCCTTAAAGATCTGGGAGTACCAGACCACCTCACATGTCTCTTGAGAAACCTGTATAAGGGCCAAGAAGCGACAGTTAGAACCGGATATGGAACAACTGATTGGTTCAGCATAGGAAAAGGAGTACGACAAGGATGTATATTGTCACCTTGCTTATTTAATATATATGCAGAGTACATCATGCGAAATGCTGGCCTGGATGAATCACAAGCGGGAATTAAGATTGCTGGGGAAAAGATCAACAACCTCAGATATGCAGATGATACCACTCTAATGGCTGAAAGTGAAGAGGACCTAAAGAGCCTCTTGGTCAGAGTAAAAGAGGAGAGCGCAAAAGTGGGCTTGAAGCTCAACATCAAAAAAACTAAGATCATGGCATCCGGCCCCATCACTCCTTGGCAAATAGAAGGGGAAGTCGTGGAAGTAGTGACAGACTTCACGTTCCTGGGATCCCAGATCACCGCAGACTGTGACTGCAGCCATGAAATTAAAAGACGCCTGCTCCTTGGGAGGAAAGCGATGGCGAACCTAAACAGCATGATAAAAAGTAGAGACATCACCCTGCCAACAAAAGTCCGCATGGTCAAAGCAATGGTATTCCCAGTAGTCATGTATGGCTGCGAGAGTTGGACTATAAGGAAGGCCGAGCGCCGAAGAATAGATTCTTTTGAACTATGGTGCTGGAGAAGACTCTTGAGAGTCCCTTGGACTGCAAGAAGAACAAATCAGTCAATCCTCAAAGAAATCAACCCTGACTGTTCCCTGGAAGGCCGATGCAACGAATATGAAATTGAGCCAACTTCAGAGGATGACGGAAGACAGGAGGGCCTGGCGGGAGATGATACATGGGGTCGCGAAGAGTCGGACTCGACTGTGCGACTGAACAACACCACCTCCCCAGGAGAAGGTGGGATGGATGCCCCTGTGGTCTTAGGACTTACTGCTTTCCTAGAAGAGTCTTTAAAAGGTAGCTAGTTCAATGACTGCCTCTTGAGTTCCAAGAACCAACCTTTTTTGTCTCTTAGTCTTTGGATCCCACTTCTAATAAGAAGGGAGCACATTCTTAACCCATGGATCTACAATGCTATTCCTAACTAGTGAAAGTGTATTTCTGAGTTTTGTAGCTCATCATTCCTGAAACCAGAATTCATTACAAATTTAAAAATCTAAATTATTATATAAAATGTATTTATTTATTGTATTTGTATCCTGCTCTCCCTGTGTCTAGGTTCAGAGTGGGTAACATCATGATAAAAACATTCTAATACATAAATATAATAAATATAATAAATACCTAATAACATATGATAAACTATATTATATCATAAACTAAAAGTAAAATAAAAGATGGTGAAAACTCAAGGGGGAGTGGTGTATCGTCTGTCTAGTCTAAAAGGGGGGAGAAAGGGGAGAGAGTAGAAAGAATAGGCAAATCAAAGATGAAACTCGTCGCTGTCCTCAAACATGGGCCCAGATGAACAGCTCTGTCTTACAGGCCCTATGGAACCTCATTAGAAGAAGAAGAAGAGGAAGGAGGAGGAGGAGGAGATTGGATTTGTACCCTGCCTTTCACTCAGAGTCTCAGAGTGGCTTACAAATGTCTAACCGTTCCCCTACCCACAACAGACACCCTGTGAGGTAGGTGGGACTGAGAGAGCTCTTTCCAGAACTGTCCTTGAGGGAACAGCTCTGACAGAACTATGGCTTGTCCAAGGTCATCCAGCAGCCTGCACGCTTAACCACTACACCAAACTGGGTCTCTGCAGGGACCAGATTTCAGCTGGAAGAGTTTTCCACCAGGCCAAACCCAGGACCGAGGACAGCCAGATACTCTGTGGGCCAGGGATAACCAGCAAATTTTGATTGCTAGAGTGTAACGCTCTCGGGGGGGTATCCCGAAGGTGATGCCGAAGAAATGCTGGTCCAAGACCATTTAGGGCTTTGAAGGTTAACACCAGAACCTTGAATCTGATTCAGTATTCTATCTGGAGCCGATGCAGCTGGTAGAGTACCGGTTGAATATGTGCTCTAAAGGGTGTTCCTGTGAGCACCCACGCAGCTACATTCTGGACCAGTTGCAATTTCTGGGTCAGCCTCAAGGGTAGCCCTGTGTACAGCAAGTTACATTAATCCAATCTGGAGGTGACTGTTGCATGGCTAGGTCAGCAGGGACAGGAAAGGGACTAACTATTCAACCTGCCATAGGTGGTAGAATGCCAGTTTAACTACATTTGTGACCTGGGCCTCCACTGACAGGGTCACCCAGAGTCACACCCAGGCTCTTGGTGGTTGTCCCAGATGTTAATAGAACACAGTCAAGAGCCAAATGTTGGCATCCTAATCCCACATCCCCCCCAGCCCAGCCAAAGGACCTCCATCTTCATTTGGATTTACATTCAGCTGGGTCTGTTTTAACCAACCAAACATGGCCTCCAGACCCCTGTCCAAAATCTCCGGGGCAGTGTTCAGCCAGCCACTCATCTACAGATACAGCTGAGTGCCATCAGTGTACTGATGACACTCAAACCCCAAAACTCTGTGCCAACCAGGTGAGGGGGTGCATAAAGATGTTAAACAAAATTGGCGACAAGATTGCTTTTGCGAGACACCACATACTAGTGAGTATTATGGTGAGACTTTCTCCTCTAGTGACACCCCGATCTTGGGAAAAAGAGGCAAACCACTGCAAGGCTGTCCCCTGAATCCCCACATCAGTGAGGCAGTGGGTCAACAGGTCATGGTCAACCATGTCAAATGCTGCTGACAAATCAAGTAGTATCACCAGTGCTGACCCACCTCAATCCAACTGTCTGCACAGATCATCTGTGAGAACAACCAGCGCCATCTCTGTCCTGTCGCCAGGGTGGAAACTGGATTGGAAGGGATCAAGGGCTGAAGTGTCACCCAAGAAATTCTGAAGCTGCTCCGCTACCAGTCTCTCAACTACCTTATCCAAGAATGGTAAATTCAGTACCAAGCAGTAGTTGGATAGTTCATTAGGATCTAAAGATGGCTTCTGACCACTGCCACTTTTAATCTCCTGGGGAAAACTCCTGAATTCAGGGATAGATTTACAATATCAACAAGGGGGCAACATGTTTCATCAGTGCTGCTTTTTATCAGTCAAGATGGACACAGGTCCAAGAGGCAAGTGGTAGACTTCACAGCATCGAGCATCCTGTCTACCTTGTCCCATGAGAGCTGGCTGAATTAGTCCCATACCAGAGCAGAAGATGGCCAAGGGGCCTCCAGTTCCTGTACTATGTCAATATTAGCTGGCAGATCCTGGCAGAGTGACAAGACTTTATCTGCAAAAAGCTTGCAAAAGCCTCACAGCTAACAACCCAATTACTAATATTTTGAGATCTCTCAGTGAGAGAAGTTAATGACCTAAACAGTTGTGTCAGGTGAGAGCTAGCGGATGCAATGGAGGCCACATAAAAATCTTTTTAACAGTCTTCACTGCCACCTCATAGGATATCACAAATGTCCTATAGGATGCTCTTGCAGCCTCATCACGAGTCCATTGCTGAAATTGCTCTAGCCATCTAAGCTCCCGTTTCATCCTTGGTAGCACCTCAGAATACCAAGGAGCTACTTTGGTACAGGGGCAAAGAGGACATGGGGGGATTTCATCAATGGCTTCAGAAAGATGGCTATGCCAGTCATCTATCAGCTCATCTAACAAGTCACCAGGGGAAATCAGATCTTGTAGAGCATTTGAAACTAAACTGGGTCTGTTAGTCTCCGCAGGCAAGCATAAATCAGCTCATTGCCTATGCAGAGAGAAGCTGGGATGCCGAAACGGGCCTTCAAGACAAAGTGGTCTGACCATGGCACTACATCAATAATAGTTTATTTTGATTTTGATTTTTATTCTGGGAAACCAATGGCTCTATAATTAGTCTAGTATATTTTAATTCTTATCTATCCACCCCACAAAGTTTTTTATTTTGCAGTACAGCTTTCACTTGGAAAATATTACCTTTCAGAAACTAGTTGCGATGACTTTCATCACTGGTAAAATAGTCACTTGACCACATATTCTGAAGTCCAAGCTAGAGGCAAGTTGTTCAGTACTGTGACCAGCCTAGCATATATAAAACTCTCTTGGAATCAACAAAGTGAACTAACATCACATTTAAAACTTACTTCATATTTAAAACTTACTTCAACTCAGTCTAAAAAATGTGATGTAACCCTGGAAACAAACATTTGGAAACTACAAGGAATGTGAGGGTCTCCATCTGTTTTCTGAGCTTTTTTCTGAATATGTTGTTTCACAACAGTTTCAGAGAGGCTATATTTGGCCCATGAGACATATACTCTCAGCCACCATCTGTATTCATACTTTGTCCGAAATAAATGAAAACTCAAGGTGGAAGAATGAGGAAAAAGAGTTGTCTGTTTCAGACATTGCATTCCTGGAGTACAGAACATATCAGAACAACTATGTGGAGTATGTTTGTTCCATACCCATGGTCAAATGTAATGACTGAAAAGGGCTAGCTATGCTGTGGATCCTACTTTCTCCAGGTGGAAGTCCAAAAGAGAGCTACAGACTGACCCTATAGCCCTGTTCACAAGTTATATACAGTGAATGCATATACACTAATTTTTTTATACCTCCATTGAGTGGATCTCCTATTACCTCTAATGCATGTACAGCTGAATGTGTGACTTCACTTTTATCCGGTTATCGGTCCCCAGATTCATTTGTAAAGTAAACATGCATTGGCTCTTTATTATAAACATATGGACATACATACAGGTGTACATGAATCTTAAACTCTATATGCATGTATTTGCATTCCCTGCAACATGTAAACAGGACTTAAGGTTCACTGCACAATGACAATAAAATATATTAGGAGTAGTTGCTAGGCATCCACCATGAGTGCAAGGGTGCTTTGAAACAGATCCTCATATATGGGGAAGAAACCCATGTTGCTATTCTGGTACTACACAGGAAACTTTTACAGGGTATAACCATGGCACAGTTCATCCTCTCAGTTGTGTTTGCAAAATATGGATGCAAAAGCACGGGAAAAGATGGGTAAATGACAAACGAAACAGAATCACAAAGCTTTGCCACAACTAACCTACAAGATTATGCAACTTTACCTGTCACAACATAAATTGTGAACCCTTCCTTACGATGAAACCTGCTTCATCTTCTGTTCTTTATGTACCATATATTCAGCATTTAGGGTGGTTCCTCAGAGCAGACTGCTTAAGTAAACTCAAAAGGGCTCAGGTTCAAAACATTACTGACAAGTTCAGGAAAAGTTTAAAGCACTTGACACCAATGTTCCCTCTAAGCTGTGGAGTCTTGTGAGCAAAAATTCTACTTTGTGAGCTACTGGCATTGAAGTTGTGAACCAGCGATTTGGCTGCTGCATCAATTAGTTTGGCTCTGGAGCCATCCTTCCTGAGCGAAGACAAAAATGTGTGAGCTGGAGGTTAAAAAACTGTGAGCTAGCTCACACTAACTCATCTTAGAGGGAACACTGCTTGACACGTATTTTTAATTTCGGTCTTTCTTCGCTGACAGCTGAACAGCATGCTCAGTAAGGGCAACTGAGCGCAGTTTAATAGTGCATTCATCTTAGTAGGAAAGAGACAAGATGACAGACACTATGCTTAGGAGACCCCTAGGAAGGGGAGGGGGAAAAGAAGTAATAGGTTAACCCTGGGATTTAATACAACTTGTGAACAAGAAAAACACATTGCCAAGTGGATTCAAATCAAAGGGCTAAATGATTAACCTTTGGGTTTGAAGTAGCCAATAGCTGGTCTAAAGTAAACATTTGCATACTTTAATACTGCAGCACTGGCATGCAAGCATAATTCTTAACTTTAACATCTCTTAGAGTTTAATAAATTAATGTATTACCACTAGCTTTAAAACAATACAACGTGTCAAATGTAAAGATATGTTATTCAAATTAACACTAGATGAGCTAATAAACCAAGCTTTTAATGTCATTTATCTACACAGGAATCACCATCCTGGGTTTTATAATTAATGCAGTACACAAACTGCTGAATTACAGCATAGCTTTTTTAAAAATTCAACTTTATTACACAGTGCGTCCTGTTGTACATTATAACAATCTGTCATGACCAGCACCTTCAAAGATAAGCTCAGCTTAAAAGGAAGAGAGGGAATGACAGAATGTGCAATCAACCATTCATTTTAGCAGATTCATTTTCCTTCTGGGGCAATAGTTTTTGTACTGCTCTGTCATTAACTCCACTGGGAGCAGAAACAGATCTATGATGGGCATCAGGATAGCTATTTCTCTTTACTGGGGGGTTGGGGAGGACACAAGACCACATGAACTCCCAAGGTAAAGGTACTGAAGTTTATACAGCACACTTATGTGACAGGAAAAGGTCACTCCAGTACTAAAGGCAGCCTAATCAATCCCATTAACAGAAGCATCATCTGCCACTGTTGCATTACTTTGCCTGGGAGATAAAGAACCTCCTTCACAAGGGAATCAAACATAACCCTCCTCAAAGTTCTGTACTTCAGGTAATTCTTTTCTAGTTGTGTTTCTTTAACATGTATCTGAAAACAACAGTTATGTGAGTGGGAAAGAAGTAGCTACCACAAAAAAGAAACAAAACATAGGCTGCGAGCATATGCATCAGTTCAGGTGGAAGGGAAGCGAGGCTATCTCCTCTGGAAGAATTTCACATGCAGTTGCAAAATCACACATCCCTTTGTAGCTGCGGGCGCAGCCCAACACTGTGTGATCAGACACAACTGCGGGTGAGTCGGGGGGGGGGGGTTGGCCATTTGTTTCCCATGAGCATAAACAAGGAATCGCACCTCCACACTGAGGGTACCCTATGGCAGGTCCATAGTTTCCATGGGGCCCACATGGCCATGCCCCCCCCAGGTCACCTCACCCCAATTGCCAGTTGGCAGGGAGGATGAGGGCAGCACAAGCAGTATCAGCTGCAGCTGTAGCAGTGAGGCTGGGCTTAAGAGAGCGGCCCGGGCAGGCAGCATGAATGGTACAAGGAGAAGCCTCCATCTCGAGCTTCCACTAGATGCTCACTGTGCCACCCACCAGCAGCGGGTAAGCCCAGCCAGGCCAGGCAAGGAGACAAGCCGCAGCCTCCTCTTGCCCCTGGCAGGCACACCTGGCTGTGCTCCATTGTGCCAACAAGCCCACATGTAGTGGCTCTGTGGCCAGCCCGGCCCCTGCATGCCTCATCTCTCCCAGCCCCGGGAGGGAGCCGAGAGTGGATGTCAGGCTGCCCCTTGAGCCATGCTGCAAAAAGAGGTACTGGGGCTCCTGGGGGGGCAGATGCTCTGCAGGGAAGGCCTGCCCTTGCCGAGGGGGGGTGGAGGGAAGCTATGGCCACTGACCATTACCTCCCTTGCCCTGGAGCCTGGGAGGGGGACAGGGTTGCCTTAGGAGTTCTAAGGAGTCCCACCAATTAATTTAATTAACTTTGTTGTAATTGTCTACTGGGCCCCCCCCCAAGGACCCCTCACAAAAAATCCCTAGCTACGGGGCTTCCCTATGGAGTATGCGATGATGTGCATGCTGCAAAAGGGGGGGGGGGTAGGCACCAAGCCTGGATGGCCTGATCAAACCATCCCAATGGCATGAGTGCATGCCTGCATGATCAGACAGGGGAAAGTCTGTCCATGGCCTGTCAGAACCCATTTACTGTAAAAACCCGCACAAGAGCTTACAAAAAGAGACTTCAACACAATAAGTAATTCAACACATGTAATCCATCATAGGAAAATACAAAAGTCCACAATTTCCCCAAGGGGAAGAACAAAGTCCAGAATAGGAATCTCTCAGGGGGAACCAATAAAGTCTGGAATAGATGTCCAACACTTTTCCTAGGTATTGATCAGTGTTTCGGACTTCAAGTCCTTCCTCAGGAACTAAAAGCCACTACAGGAAGTCTCATTGCAGTTTATTAACAGGTAAACATTATTCAGTTTCTATATGGGCCAGGTCTCCTAAGCTTTAGAAACAAAGGTTGCTGCTATGTAAGTTGGACCAAACTGGAGGCATGTTTGGTCCAACTTACATAGCAGCAACCTTTGTAGGTGCTTTCTAAAGCTTAGGAGACCTGGCAGTGAATTCCATAAGAAGAAGAGAAGAAGAGATTGGATTTATATACCGCCCTTCACTCAGAGTCTCAGAGCAGCTTACAAACTCCTTTCCCTTCCCCTACCCACAACAGACACCCTGTGAGGTAGGTGGGGCTGAGAGAGCTCTTTCCAGGACTGTCCTTGAGAGAACAGCTCTGACAGAGCTATGGCTTGCCCAAGGTCATCCAGCAGCTACAAGTGGAGGAGTGGGGAATCAAACCCGGTTCTCCCAGATTAGAGTCCGCACACTTAACCCCTACACCAAGCTTTAATATACACAGCAATGTTTTCTAATAATGAAATAGTTTTTGAACTTAAACCTGCTGATGGAGGAAACACCAAAATTGGGGGAGTTCAGGACACAAAATCAGCTAAAGAAAAAAGCATCTGGATTTAGGGGATGACATGCTGTATGTGGAGGATTTTCTAGCATCCTCTTGTATGATCCACTCTTAGTTGTAATACTGGCAGACCCATGGGTATATGTAACTGGGACAGACTCATATTTAAACAAAAAGGTTTGACAATAATGATATTAAGGAGGACATTCCTGAGACTTACCTTGATTTATATTGGAGCCTCTGTGAACAAAATGCATGTGTGGCAGGTGTTGTTAATAAGAAGGGGAACTGGTTGAGACTGAGTAAAAAAGCTAGCTGGATCCAACCCCAAGTATCGTTATTTGAAATTACTTGTACTCTACTAACACATCAGGTATTGTTAAAGTTATTTCACATGGATTTAAAAAAAATTCTCACCACAAATACCAACAGGCTAAACTAAGCTACTCAAAGGTATATTTGAGGTCTGTTAATCTGGAAGTACTTTTTCCAAAACAAGTAATAAGATTCCTTTTTAGTAATGTAGTAAGCTGTGAGAATAAATTTACATCTCTTGAAGACAGCCTTTTCTCCCCAACTGGACTGCCTACTAATTTTCTAGTTCCATATTCAAAGGAATAAGGCATTCAGTGATGCAGTAACACTATTCCACTTTGCCACAATGCAGAGAAGCACTTGTCTCTACAATCCAGCCTCTTCATGGCTGGTTTAACACCACACTGACTGTACATATAGTATTGCATAAAGGATTTAATTTAATCTTTTTTAACAAGAAGAAATGGGTTCTAGCACTCTATATATTTTTGAAGTCAATATTGGCAGGCTGTCTAGCCTGCTTCATAGTGGAAAACAAGTCCTGCAATCTCTATTTTTTTGGGGGGGGGCACAAAACAAATGTAACCTAGGGTTGCCAATCTCCACGTGGTAGCTGGAGATCTCCTGGAATTACAACTGATTTCCAGGTGACAGAGATCAGTTCACCTGGAGAAAATGGCTGCTTTGGAAAGTGGACTCCATGGAACTGGTTTGGTGCCCACTGGTTAGGTGTCAACTATTGTTGCAGGGAAAGAGTTCTAGAGATGGGGCTGGATCCCACAGGAAGTTTCCACTCACACAAGTGCTCTTGCACAGGCAGAAACACAAAAAAGTCTTTGCCAGCAGCAGTCACCTTGACTGTATTCCATCTTGCAATTATACTGGCACAAAACATAGCACAAGGCATATATGTCAGGGACCTACCTACCTAAGGGATCATCTTTCCCCACATGTTCCCCAGAGAGCACTAAGATCAGGATCCCAGAACCGCCTGGTTCTCCCGGGCCCTAAAGAAGCCAAGCTGGCTGCAAAAAGGGTCAGAGCCTTTTCTTTCTTTCTTTCTTTCTTTCTTTCTTTCTTTCTTTCTTTCTTTCTTTCTTTCTCTCTCTCTCTCTCTCTCTCTCTCTCTCTCTCTCTTTTTATATAACAATTTTTTATTTTCATAACAAACATAAAATTGGGGTACAACATTTCAAAGAGAGAATCTTTTCCTCTATTAAACTATCTCATACAATAACTAATTCTATATCATTTTCCCACCTACTGTTATCATATAATGTTTGTAAATATATAAGTATACAGTTTCTTTTATTCTACTATTATAGGTTTTGTCTAAACATATTGCTAAATTCTTTCTTTGGATATATAAAAGGGCACAATTCTTTATTTTCTTCTGGATAGTAATGTAATGGTCTTACACCATTAACAATCTCAGAAATTCCCTCAGAAATTTCCCATCCCTTTTGTAGCTTTCCTCTTCTTGATTTTCTGATTTCTCCTCTTAAGTTTTAAAGTCTTAATTTTGTGTATTTTCCCCTTATAAGTGTAGAAATCTTCTGAGTATAAACATCTGTACTCAATCTTTAGAGTAGTTTGTGGATCCAAATGTTGGTTTCTTTTGTCTCTCTGAGGTGACATGTGACTCCTTATTTTGGCAATTTCATCACGGATGGTTCTTTTATAAAGTCTCTGGTACACAATTGTGGAAGTTTTGGTTCTCTTTATAGGCACAACCTCCATTCTGTGGATCATGTCATCTTGATCGTAGGTTTCCTCAATATCCTCTACACAGTCATGTCTTTTTTCGTCCTCTTTCCAGGCTATCTGAACTGTTTCCTCCTTAGTTTGTTGCATCAGCATTTCTGTATCCTCTTGTGTAGGGTAAAAATTTCTTTGACTGCCCTCTTTACAACTACTATAGCTGTATTTTGAATTAAACTATGCAAATCCTTTAAGGAGACCTGTAATAATTCATAAATCCCATTGTATCTGAAAATAGAACCTCTGGCACTATTTACAGTCTATCTGTGCAATTCATTTTTTCAACAATGTGTTAAAACCAAAGAATCACTAGAAATATTTTCCAACAAAGTTTTACAATGACACCATGTCTAATAAGCATATAATCAACAATAATAAGCATATATCAACAATTGTTATAGTCATAAGGTAAGTCGGGAATATTATTTACATTTCAAGACATTGAGATCAGAACAAAATTGAAATCCATAGTTTCAGCTAAGGAAAACATAAACTTGTTATGAGAATATAATAAGTGAAAATATCAGGATAAGGTCCAATTTTCTTTTTCCCCTTGAGAGATCAGGTCTTCGTATTCCAGTTTATTTAAAGTATAAACAACTTTAGTCCTTCTTTCAGCATCTTCATGTTTTTCCAAGTGCTTTCTTTTTATTTCCAGACAAGGGGGGGAGGGGGGGACTCTGTTTCTGTTCACCAAGATTCAGAGTCAAATTCAACTAGTTTTTCTTCTATTTTATGTTTTATATTTCACAAAATACAGTCTTAGAGAAGATTTTTCTCTTTATTTTCTTTGCCCAGGAGACTATTTGAGAAGTTGCTTTGAATTCTCTTTGTAGCTGCCAAAAAGAAAGGAGGGGGGCAGGAAGTGAATTCTTCACCCCTCCATCCCATTGTCTTTTTAAACCTTAAAGGGGCTTTAATGATGGATAGTAGATTTTCTGATATTGTTGCTTTAAGATGTACTCACGGTGTTATGCTTCATCGATGTTATGGATGAGGTCCCAGTTTCCCCCCCTCCATCGGGGCAGTCACAACTGCACACAGCCATGTCTGTATGGGCGCTCTCAGCCGGCTCCTGCATTGGGGCACATTCAGATCTCCACCCGCTTGCTACCACTTGCCTGGGGTCCAAATCAAGGCCCTTGCAATGAGCTCCTCTACGGGGAACTCATTGGAGTTTGGGAGCCCCCAAACCCCTCTAAGGAAGCAGGCAATCCGGTCAACACTTGGGAGAGCTTCCTGGTGTGACCATTCTCATCACGCTGAAACCCCGCCTCCGGCCCAGGGCCTTTTCTGTGGTGGCCCCTTACTGGTGGAATGAGCTCCTGGATGACATCAGGGCCCTGCAGGACCTTCAACAGTTCTGCAGAGCCTGTAAAATAGATCTCTTCCACCAGGCTTTCGATTAGGGTGCTGCCTTTTAATACCAAGGCCCTGGCCCCAACATCAATCATCAGCACCAACTCGATGACCAACAGCCTGGCAGGAGCCTGGACTATGGTGGTAGGCGACCGTTCCAATATTGAGAGAACACCGCCATCTCTTATTAACATCTATGTTTTGAGAATTTATGATTTTATATGCTGTGATTTTAATCTAACTGTGTTTTATCATATTCCAGTGTTTTAATATGTATATTTATATATATTCTGTAAGCCGCCCTGAGCCTGCCATGGCGGGGAGAGCGGGATACAAATTTAACAAATAAATAAATTTCAGCAAAGCCTCCAATAATTATTTTCTCTGATCAAATAATATCTCACCTCCAAATTATGCTGTAATGATTGCATCAAATAGCCTTTTGCCTTTTGATTCTTGTACATAATAATATCAATCAGAAATGAAACATCAGTGTTCCATCTTACTGTAGCTCTTGTACAATGTCTTGCATAAATATGGTTGCATTAAGTAAAACACGGGATCCAACTCATGAAAAGCACAACAGATAAAGTCATGTCCCTGGTAGCCATCAGTCTTGTTTCTGAAGTAGAGGCGCACAGGGCAGATCTCCTGAGAAATATCTTAGTCATCATATAGGCAATATGGGAGAATACGCAACTAGGTCATTTTAAGTCTTTAAATGTACAAACCAGCACTTCAAATTGTGCCTGGAAACAAACGGGCAGCCAATAGGTTTCAAAATGAGCAAGATATATTGCCAATATTTTCAATTCCTCCCAGAAGTCTTGCAGTTAAATTTTGAACTAACTGAAATTACTGAATAGGCTTCGAAGATGGCTCCACACAGAACCCATTCTGGTGAGTAGGCCTTGCTCCTCCTTCAAGGAAAGGCCACGCCTTTTTATGCTAACAAAACTGGTTAAAAATGCTACTTGCCACAGATTGTTTTTCAACATCAATCTGCATGCATTGATCTAACATGCATCTATTGGTCACATTATCAACTAACAGCACATTGGTCATGTTTAGACTGAACTTCAACCTCATAGATGCTTACTGTGGTACAATGAGATGCAAGTACAAAGATAAATAGTTTCTGAATCCAAGATGTGTCTGTCACATTTTTAAAACATACTACCTGAATCTGATTTAAATACGAGATGCTTTATACTGAGCAGAGTCAACTGTTTTGCTTTGCTCCTGGCCAGTCGAGGTTCCACTTCTTAATCCCCATACTTGGATCTTTACACACAGAGAGACTGGCAGCCCTCGTCTCCTCACATGTGTAAGAACACTTCTATATGTTAAGCAGCAGGTTTATCACATATGCAAAAAATCTTATCAGACAGAACAACATAGCCAAGTCTGGGTTTATTTGTCACAGTTTAAGCCCTCTCCCCACATGGGTACAGCAGAGAGAATACAGACACTGAACTGCCTTAAATTAAACAGCGTTCATACAAAACTGGCCTGATTCTCCTTAGGTCACGTCAGAACTTTGTACACGCTAATTAAATGTGAAAGTGATTAACAACAAAACAGAATCTGATGGGTGTAACTTTGTTATAACAACCCTCCCTCTCCCTAAAAAGATCTTAAGATCTCAATGGAAACCTACTGGCAATTTCAACGTAGACTGCTGTAACAGTGAAATGGTAAATTCAAATTAGGAATGTTTAGGAAAGTGACTAAGTACTAGTTTTCACTGCGTTAGCAAACTTGTGTATACCAAAGACTGCACATGTTGATTCACAAAACTGGATTATACTTCCTGGCCAGTAACCCACTTGAAGGGATTTCCATTTGCAGCGTAGGGCTTTTCTGCCTTCCCTTTCCTGCTACAGCATAAAATGCCCACCCAAAAGCTGCTTCTGAGGGACAAGAGAATACATGAGGAAGTCAGAGATGTGAGATCTGCTATAGGAGTAGGGAATGAGTTAAAACTGCCTCTCCTTCCATTCATGGAAATCCTCTGCTGGATCCAAGTCCTTGCCTCTTTGTATGTATATATCTCCACAGAGGAAACTATCATCCTATACACCCAGTATGTGTATACACAATGTGCATAGAAGGAAAATAAGATTGCACATCATGTACACAAGGCTCATATGTCAGAGAGAGATTCCTGCCTAGAGCCTCAATGCAATGAGGTACCATATTTTCTTGATGACTGCTTTTTACCCTTCAGGCTTTGTGTCTTAAGTCCAAACATTCTTATTTAAGTAAAGTGTATTTTCCTTTTTCAGTCTGGATAAAATTGTGATATTGTAATTTTTTTGGGTATTGTATTTCTCCTCTAACAGGAGACCTCTTGTAAATGTCCATTTATACACACGTTAATAGACAGTTCTTTCCATTCTCTTCACCATGAGACAAACACAAGCTGCAGAGGTGCAGTAATGACAACACACATTTCAATGAAGATGATAATTTACATCATTCTTGCTACTATAGGAAAGTGATTGTGAGTGGGGCTCTTTCATCCAACTGTAATTGCAGCTTCTACCTAACTGCCTGCTATTTATGCTCTGTCAAATCTGGTAATGCCCATTTTATTGCTAAAAATCTTACAAAAAGAAACAAGCTACCAAAAAGGAAACATTTTGGTCTATTCCATTAAACACGGTAAAACTTTAAATCTCGCATAAAAATAGGTCATCCAATTACATGGTAAAAGCATCACTTTTTCATTGTCCAGTACACAATATATTTACAGGAAAATTACCAGAAACCTCTCAGCTGTATCAGAACTCACCCTTATATTTAGATGCAGTCATATATTACTGCTGATAATGTGATGTCAGTGAATAGATTGGAATTTTTCACTGTCCTTTATCAAGATAAATTGTTCTGTCAATAGCAAATGGCTGCCAAGTATTAACACTCTGCACACTATATGACTTTTCATTCCAAGCAAAAATTGTATTTAATGCTTTTGCACAAAATCTATGACCATGACTATCCCTATTACCTATTTAACTACCTTTTAAAAGGAGGATTTATTTCTGCAAATTAGGACCTAGGTAACATGATGGTAACATGCATCATAAACTTTAAGTCAATACAATGCAGGACCTTGCCGTTTGAATGGGGAAATACCTTACTCTCATCAGTTCAACATCCAATAATATTATCAAGCTGTGGTGGGAGCAGCTGCTGAAAGCAGAACTTTATCTTGGCCTCCTTCCATCTACACCACCATAGTGTCCCATAGTAGCAATTTGCTCATTGGTCTATTACTTTCAATAGGTATTCTAGTAATTGGCTATTTCACACTTGTAAGGCTTGAACTGGCAGAGTGCAAAGGCCAGGCAACCAGCCTGTCAGGGTCTAGCAAGCTGGTCATTCATCAATTATCATCACCCCTTACAGGAACGAAAGTATCTTCTGAAATCTTGTTGGTTTAGATCAGCTATGATGCTGGAGTAATTCAACCCCAAACCATACTAACTCTTTATATGAAGAACGAGGTTGCCAAGAAGTGACTAATATGTTTTTTTACCTGGAATATGTTTAGAATTGGAGGAGAAAGACTAGGGGAAGGGAAACAGAAGGCCTTTTACTCTTAGAGGATAACAACATGTACAAATTTCTACGGCGACCTTCTGTTCTGTACACAACACCATTTCCACTTCTGAGCACTATTCGGATTAGTTAAGAATAATTTCTTATAAGAGTTTATTTTATTAGAAAAGTACACAAAAATCCATAAATATCAATGTAACCAGCTTGAAGATTAGAATCAAGTTAGGATCAGCTTTAATATTGTTACCAAAACCCATAACATTTATAAAATTATCCATACTTGATGCTAATAAGGATTTGAAACCAAGATTTGAAGCTGATTATTAAACCAGAGCTACAAGGGAATCCTCAATAGGAAAGGAAGGGAGCTCACACATATTGGGCTGAAATATGTGATACTAACCTACCAAACTCTTAACCATGGCTAACAGACCACCAGCATTACTTCTTTATGCACCAGCCAACTATGAAAACTGTTTGTGCTCAAATAAAAGTTTTGATATATTATTTCTTGCAGAAGTGCACTGAAACTTAACAATACTGAGTTTAAGATATATGGATGACTGGCACTTTAATAAAACAATTTTCAGAAATATTCCACGCACACAAAAAAACACCCTGTGATTTAACTCAAGGTGCAGACTACTTGTTGTTAAAGAAGCTGTTCATTTGAGTTATTCTGAGTTACCATCACAAATTCCTGGATTATTTCACACACTTCAGTTGGAGCTACATGCCTGACCAAGTTATTGTTTACACAAAATCTATGCCAACAGAAGACATAATTTACTGGCAGCTCACACTTACTAGGGGTGTGCACAACCCCCCCCCCCAAACAAACAGTATTTTTCAGGCTTGGGTATACTGAACCGAGAAAATATTGGTATTTCCCTATTTTCTCAAATCCCAATATTGGTATGATATTGGGATTCAGGAAATATTCAGGATGTCGAATTTTCTCAGCATCCAGACCTTGCTGGGACTCTCCTGCTCGGTGGTTGAAACCACCGGGCAGGAGAAACTATCCCCAGGATCTGTGTGCTGTGAGGAGGTCTCTTGCCACTGCATGCAGACCTGGTTGAGAGCCTTCTCCTGCCCAAAAATTTAAACCACCAAGCAGGAGAAGCTGGCCCCAGGATCTGCATGTGGCAGGGAGGCCTCTCACTGCTGCACACAGACCTGGCTAGGAGCCTTCTCCTGCCTGGCAATTTAAACTGTGGGCCAGGGAAAGCTGGCCCTAGTATCTGCATGCTGCAGGGAGGACTTTCCCTGATGCACGCAGACCTGGCTTGAGGAGCCCACCAGCTGAGGCGGTGCGGAGTTCTCAGCTTCTGTCGCCCCACCTGATTCTCTCCTTGGTATAGCTAACCTGAATAAAAGCCAGAAAAACCAGCTTTTATCTGGGCTCAGCTATATCAGTAGCCAAATTAGATCCTTTGATCTGTATTCGGCTGAATTTTGCAGGTATTTATTCAGTTTGGTTTATGCTGAACGCACACCCCTAACTCTTACACTTCTTTATTCAGAATCCTATGTAATTGGAACTGAGGTATAGTAAGTATGCTTAGGCTTGTAGCCTTGAACCTGATTTAATTGTTCAACAAATAGTACAGCATCTACTTCGAAATAATATGGAGGCTGTTCCCTGTTGTAAGCCATCTGGATGGATCTGACATAAATGTCACTTTGTCAGGCCGGGCCAGTGTGCCATAAATCGTAATGCCAGGTAACGGAGATACAAACTTTATAAAGGACAGCAGCTGGTAAGCTCCAAGTTGGTGTGTCCTCACTGCACGGCCCCATGGGCTGGGGGATTGCAGAGGAAAACCCGCATAGGTGGGGGGCAGTCCTCTTTCCCAGCCCATTCCTGTTGCTGCCAATGCTGTGAGCCCAGGACGCAGCACCATACACACAAGGCCGCAATGTGGGGGTACAAATATGGCAATGGTGCTGGCTGCCAGCAGGACCCAGAAGAGGATTCTCTGCACCTCCCCATGTGCAAACACCGATCCCCACAGCCATCTGGGACTGCATCCCCAGAGCCAGGTGGAGAGGCATGCAACCTCACCTTGGAACCCTGAGCCAGCCTAAATGCAGCTGCAGTGGCTCCCAACTTACCAGTGAGGCTGCCACTGAAGTGAAAGGGTTCTGCCCGACTGCTGCAGATGAGGTTGTTCTGCTGTGCTGAAGACACAATAGGAGTGGCACCACCTACTCCCCCACCCCAGGAGCCTCCTGTTCCCTCCCTCACACCACTTGCTTGCGGGCTGGATAAGAGCCTGAGACAGGCTGCCTCCACCCCCCAGGCCTTATGTTTAGCACCCCTGTGCTAGCTTGTATCCACAGGATTTTTGTTCAAGCAGCTCTCAAGTTACACTGAATTGGTGAATCAGGCCTTAATCATTACTTTATGAGTGACCATATACTTAAGACCTTATCTGCATTTTGTATACATTGCTCCAAAAGCTGGTTTGGTTTGTTGACCCACCTGATAATAATTAATATTGTTATGTCAAAATAACTTGACAATTCAGCTTTAACAAGTACCCTGAACATAAGGAACACAAAATTAAATCTGCATAGAGAAAAATGAACTTCTAAATAAAATCATATTTATAGAGAGGGTAGTCATTTAGAATCCTATTTATAAACAACTCTGAATTTGAGAGGACATGACTGAGGCTCTTAATAAATTTGTCTGCAAATGGATCTAAGAGTTAGGCACCATTACTATTTGAATAAATGACATGACACTGAAGCATATCTAATTGTAATACATCACAAGATAATGTGTCAAGCCCCAAGTGCTCAAGCCCTGTCACCCTACTCCATCCATTATTTATATATAGCCTTCATTGCCAATGAAACCCCTATGAAGTATAGTATGAAATCTGCAGGTTGTGGCTCTGCCATTCTACAAATATATCCCAATGTCTTTCAGAGTGAGAGCCTACACAGAAATGGTTAATCACACAGAGAATTGATTGTGATAGAAACAAATATGCCAGGGTCACAGAATCAGCAATCATTGTTCATTGGTCCGAAGCATGTTCCTGTGCTTTGGCCAGGTATAAAAGTGCAGCTTTGTGAATTCTGCTGCCCAAGCTTTCTTTAATCATACAACCATGACTTCCCCTCCTGTACACATTGCTTCTAGCATAAACATAACTGAATAGCTTTGGAAACATCTGTTACAGTAATAGGAAATCTAACTAATGGACCAGCTGACTTTTTTTCATTCTGAAGCTGCCAAAGATGTGTGAAGGGCAAACCAGTGGTCATATTTACATATACTCATGATCCAAAAAGTTTCAGTTCAGCTAGCACAGCAAGAAAGCCAATGCCTTTTTAGCTTATCCTTGCTTCATACATAGTGTTCCTTTTCTTTTAAAGTGGATAGGAAAGAAAGAGACCCTTTTAACATTACCATTCTAAACCAGATATTATTTGTTGTTGGCCCGATTTCGAGTAAAGCGATACAGGGACAGGGGTTTCATACAGGGAATTTCCTTCTGTTAATGAGTTGTCTCTGAAGCACTATGGTCATTTCAAACAATGCCACTTTTCCCCCACACACACACCCTTTTTCACTGCACAATCTTCCCCAGACTTTTTTCTGTTTTAAGGTGAGTGCTATAGTGTTTGTCGTGACTCCTGGCACACACCGTCGGCTGGCCACCCGTCGCCATCCCGCCTGTAGCAGGGGCTGGCCTTGAGACCCTTGCCTATCTGGTTTCCACCTCTGTGGCAGGGCTCTAAGGGCTGAGTGGGGCTTCAAAGTCAAAGACGGAGAAGCGGCCTCAGAAGATGGGTTGCGCAGAGGGTTGCATCACCATTCTTCCCGTCCTGGGGTTCTAGCCTCCAGCCATAGCTATGGCCAATTCAGGGCTCCCCTTCTCTCTCTCTCTCTCTCTCTCTCTCTCTCTCTCTCTCTCTCTCTCTCTCTCTCTCCCTCTACCCCTCACCCCAGCCAGCCCAGTCTTCTTCCTCCATGGCTGCCTCCTCCCCTTTTTATTACTCGCTCGTTCCCCTGTAGCATCCTCGATCTTGGCCCCGCCCCCGCCTAAAGCAGGAGAGGCCGAGGCCATCTCATCTGCCTTACCCCCTTGATGCCTGTTGGAGGCCCAGGCCTTGCCTCGCCGCTTGCTCTGCTCTGCCATGGCTCTCCCGGCCCCGGATGGCTGCTCCTCTCTGCCCGGTCTGGGCTGGCATCAGAACCCCTGCCGCGGGCTGAGCCTGGCTCACCCCACGGCCTTATCCTGCTGCCGCGGTCTGCCCCGCTCCCTAGGGGTGGATTCTGCATCTTTGTCTTCATCCTGGGGGGCCATCGAGCCCTCCTGCCATCTCTGCGTCACTCCGCCATCCTCTCCACAGGCTGCCTCCCTCACCCGGGTAAGCTCCAAGTCAGGGGGAGGTTTCTGGGCCTTGCCACCGGGGGTCCCCACTCCCGGGAGCTCCTGGTGAGGACCAGGACAGTGCTAAAGTGCTATAGTAGCACCACTGAGTTGCATTGACTCAATGGAGTCAATGGATCTCATTGGTGTTGCTATAGCATTTCAGAGCTATAATGGTTTAGTGCTATAGTCTGCACCTTAGAATGCCTTTAAAAAGTCCGGAAAAGGGTGTGGGGGGGAAGCTGAACTGTAGGAAGCCCTATGAACATTTTAAACAGCACACCATAGTGATTCAGAAGCACAACAAAGGGGTTGAAAATGGAAAAAAGCAGTATCCCTCAAAAGCAGCTCAACCATACTTTGCTAACCCAAAGCAAGAGGGTTTGTATGAATACGTAAATAAATTCTGCTAGCAGTGGGTTACTAAAATAGGTCTGTCTGAAATGACAGAAAAAATCCATTAGCAACCAGTTACTAAAATGGAATATAAAGGCAGTTTGAAAACGGTCAGAGAGAACCATCAGAGCATAAGTTGTGCTGATATTCTAACTGAAGGCACACATTGAATGTCTTCTTTAAAATCATGGGTTCAGAATACCTTTAACACAGTGAAGGAAACAAAATATACATTTTAAAAGCATTTTGAGAGTTCAGCCTGGACTGTGCCTCACTCAAGGGGGGGGGCAACAAAATCTGCTTCAGGCGTGCACTACTAGAAAATTAAAGGTCCTATAAATTAAATGGCTATATTCATCTTGCAGTCCAATTACAAGCTTTATTATTTGCCAATAAAATCCCATATAACATGCTATCCTCCAGATAAGGCAGCAGCTGCTATTTGGTTCCACTGTGATTTTATTTATGTTCTATAACTTTGCCATCTCTAAGTTGTTGATACTGTATCTAACTTAGCACAGCCACTCTTTGGATAGACGCTGGAATACTGAAGATCAGGTGACCCATGTACGTTTATTACTAGTAAATTCCATGATCAAACGGATAATTTCTGTGTGTTTAAAAGGTAACTCTGATATTGTATCACCAACACTTTTCAATTGGGGCAGTTTGCATGCTTCACTGAGAATCACTGAGATACTGAATTATATGCATACATATGTGAATCAGTCTTTAACAGCCAAAATCTCGGCTTAATTCTGAACTCACATGGTACTCACTATGAGAGAGCCACATTCACAATTATTATCAACTGAAAGACCTACACTGTTTTATCCTGTAAGTTCACAAATCCTTTTGTTAACAATAAACTGAAGTGCAGTAGAGTTTTTAAAAATTCCAACTTGTAATTAGAAAAATATCCTTCATAAAACAAAAAGCATCTTATTTTCCCCAAAGATCAAAAAACTAAAACTGATATTGATAAGGATACCAAAGAAACAAGAACAAGAAAAAAACCCTCTTATTGCATTTCAAGGACTATCCTGTTTAACTAGTTCCAAGAGTCCTTTTTCTGATCATAATAAAATTATTTGCCATATGGTTCAGATGCCTGTGATACTCTTTCAATGAGGGGATTATGCATGAGCTGTAATGCCTACTGTAGTTGCAGCCAAGCACACAGCTGGCTCAAATAATGCCAACAAATGGCTTCATCTATCTCAATGTCACGTAGGAGTTCGTGCGATGAGAATCAGCCCAGAGTACAATTAAAATCTACATCATCTGTGAGAAAGGTGATGGAGGTTCTGACATCAGAGCTGTGTCAGATTCATCGTCTTTCCATTGCAACAGAAGAAACATGTTGCCCTGTTCACCCTGTCACACTAATGATGTGCTCAGCACATCCTTCCCCAGGCACATAAAAGGCAATAAATCAGGAAGACTATTCTTTTAAAAAAACTTTACCTTTATCTGACATTCAGTAACAAGAACAATTTCTGAATTTAAGTGTATTCTTTTACTCTCTTCTGTATGATGAGATAAAGCCACTGAAAACTGCAAGTGGTACACAAATAGACCGGAGTTTATGAACCGTGTTTCTCTTACATATGTGACAGTGTGCAAGAATGTAGTTGTGTTTAGTCACAATAATAAAAACAGGTATGTACATCCATTTGTTCCAGGAGGACAAATTTTATTGCAAAAATATCCATAATTCACAGCAAACAAGTTCAACACTGTAGGAAGCCCTATGAACAATCTGACCTGAGTCAGATTGAGGTGACGAGAGAGGAGGTCCTAAAACTGATAGACAACTTAAAAACTGAAAAATCACCAGGCCCAGATGGCATACATCCGAGAGTTCTGAAAGAACTCAAATGTGAACTTGTAGATCTCCTGACAAAGATATGTAATCTTTCCTTAAAATCTGCCTCCATTCCTGAGGATTGGAAGGTAGCCAATGTCACTCCCATCTTTAAAAAGGGTTCCAGAGGAGATCCGGGAAATTACAGGCCAGTCAGTCTGACGTCGATATTGGGTAAATTGGTGGAAACCATTATTAAGGAAAGAATTAGTAGGCACATAGATGAACAAAACCTATTGAGGCAGACTCAGCACGGTTTCTGTAAGGGAAGATCTTGTCTCACTAACCTGTTAGTGTTCTTTGAGGGGGTGAACAAACATGTGGACAAGGGGGATCCAATAGATATTATTTACCTTGACTTCCAGAAAGCTTTTGATAAAGTTCCTCATCAAAGGCTCCTAAGTAAGCTCAAAAATCATGGGATAGAAGGACAAGTCCTTTTATGGATCAAAAACTGGCTAGTTCATAGAAAACAGAGAGTGAGTGTAGGTGGGCAATTTTCTCAGTGGAGGGTGGTAAGCAGTGGGGTACCGCAGGGATCAGTACTTGGTCCACTGCTTTTTAACTTGTTCATTAATGATTTGGAGATGGGAGTAAGCAGTGAAGTGGCTAAATTTGCGGATGATACAAAGTTGTTCAGGGTGGTGAAAACCAGTGAGGATTGTGAGGCACTCCAAGGGGATCTGTCAAGGATGGGCGAGTGGGCGTCAACATGGCAAATGGGGTTCAATGTGGCCAAGTGCAAGGTGATGCACATTGGAGCCAAAAATCCTAAATATAAATACACATTGATGGGGTCTGAACTGGCAGAGACTGAGCAAGAGAGAGATCTTGGAGTTGTAGTGGATAACTCACTGAAAATGTCGAGACAGTGTGTGACTGCAATAAAGAAGGCCAATGCTATGCTGGGGATTATTAGGAAGGGTATTGAAAACAGATCAGCCAATATAATAATGCCCCTATATAAATCAATGGTGAGACCTCATTTGGAATACTGTGTGCAGTTCTGGGCACCACACCTTAAAAAGGATATTATAGCTTTGGAAAAAGTGCAGAAAAGGGCAACTCGAATGATAAAAGGGTTGGAACACTTTCCCTATGAGGAAAGGTTAAAGCGCTTAGGGCTCTTTAGCTTGGAGAAAAGACGACTAAGGGGTGACATGATCGAGGTTTATAAGATTATGCATGGGAAAGAACAGGTAAAGAAAGAGGTACTTTTCTCCCTTTCTCACAATACAAGAACTCGTGGGCACTCCATGAAACTGCAGAGCGTTCGGGTTAGAACGGATAAAAGGAAGTACTTCTTCACCCAAAGAGTGATTAACACATGGAATTCACTGCCACAGGAAGTGGTGGGTGCTACAAGCATGGACGGCTTCAAAAGGGAATTAGATAAGCATATGGAGCAGAGGTCCATCAGTGGCTATTAGCCACAAGGTATAGCTAGGGGCTCTGGGGCAAGTGATGCTCTGTCTTCTTGGTGCTTGGGGGGGGTCAACAGTGGGAGGGCTTCTAATGTCCTGGCCCCACTGGTGGACCTCCTGATGGCACTGTTATTTCTGGCCACTGTGTGACACAGAGTGTTGGACTGGATGGGCCTTTGGCCTGATCCAACATTGGCGTCTCTAACAAAAAAACACAAAAAAAAAAACACCAATCTCTTACTCCCAGCTTTCAAGGCAAGGAAATCACTAATGATTTTCATTTATTTGTCATATCTATTAAAAGGCAAACCCACAAATATATTTTATTAGCATTTCCAATTATTCACCATAAGTATCAGATATAATAAAACTTGAAAGAAGGGGAGAAATAATTACAAGAAGTAGATTTAAGAACAGTGTTTTTTTAAGCTTTGGATGTTTGAAATATAGTGGCTTTTTTTTTTTACTTCGATGTCTACTCTTCCTGCCAGAGCTGGTGGATGACCTAATCCAAGATTATAGCAGCATAAGAGAAAGAGAAAGTCCCCAATGATGGTATCCAGAGATCAGTCAAAAGTGGTGCCAAAAACCAAACAGCAGGGTAAGTAGAGGGAAAGCTAGGATGGGCAAGCAGGCATACAGAGAGGTAGCCAGCAGCAGCTTGGTGTAAACTGTAGTGACAAACTGCTCAGAGCAGGTACAAGTTATAAGATATTACGGTGAAAGCTGAAGCACCATTTAATTCCCTGAATCACCGGATAGGCTGCTAAGAAAGCAGCACGCAACGTTGAGCATGGAAAGGATCTTTGAAGTGATAAATTCAGCCTTTTGAATTCGGTCCTACCTGAAGCAGCCAACGGCATGCTTCAGGAGGGCCGCCTTTGCCTCCTCGTGAGGAGGAAGAGGAAGGGCTGCAGTTGCAGCCAGGCTTCTGGAGGGGGGGTGGAGCCCGAGCCTCTTTAACAGCCGGCTACGCTCCTCCCTTCTCAGTTGCCGCCTCCTGCTCGGAGAGTGGAGCACGACGATGGAGCTGTAGGCTTACCTTTTAGGCCTCAGGGCCCAGTTCTGTCAGCGCAGCCCCAGCGAAACGGCTGTGAATGGCAACAAGCTGTGGCAAGCGAGCAGCTGGCTGGGGGAAGTGTGCAGCAGCATGAATTGCAGTGATGTGGCTGCAGAGCCAGAAACGTTTAGGTGATGGCGTGGGTCCTGGGGAGGCAGCAGCAATTTAGGCGGGACTCCCTGGAAGCTCCTGGTGGCGGTGGTGGCAAGAGGCTCCTGACAAAGCCCCAGGAGGCCTTCAGCCTAGGAAGCAACAGTGTGGTGGCAGTGGCACTCTTTGTCTTCTGTGGGGCCTCTGCGATGGGTCCGGGAAGCAGTGGGCTGAGTCGGCGGCTGGGGCGGTGGGCCGTGGTGGCAGCCGGGGCAGTGGCCAGAACATTGGGGCCGTGACAGCAACCAGAACATCGGGGCCGCAGTGGTGGTCGGAGTGTCGGGGATGCAGCAGCAGCCTGATCCTCGGAACCATTGCTGTGGTCCGATCTGCAGGACCAGGAGACTCGTGGCTTCAAGGCAGCTCGCCTAGGCACCTCACCGTTTTGTTTAAAACAAACAAGCAGACCACAAACACACAAAAATGTGCCCCCCCCTTTTAGGTTGGGGGGAACATTAGAGGGCCTGGGGTGTGGGTGGCTGCAGCTGGTAAGGCTGCTTAGTTCCACCCCCTCATAAGTTGCCCCCACACTATTTATCGCGCGCGCCCCCGGTTGCCCTGTACGTGTTTGTAGTAGCAGGGAGTTAGGGGATGTTTTAGATATCTGGCCACCCACTCCTGCCTGTGGACATTTGGAGTTTGAGTGGGGGGTGGGATATAGGCCTTGAGAAGGCCAGCCCCGTATAGGCCAGCACTGGGTGTGGGGGTGCCTCCTTGGAGGACATTAAGGGGTTTAAAAATTAAATAATATTTAAATAATAATTTGTATAATTAAAAAATGAGAGATAGAGGGGGGTGAGGAAATTGTCCCCCCCCCTTTACTTGAGGTTGGAGGCCAATTCCTCCAGGCAGCCATTTCAGAATAATTAATTTGGCAGCCATTTTTTTCAGTTGGTGCAGCAGTGGCCATTTTACAGGGACTTCAGTGGCCATTTTGGGTATGACAGAGGCTGGCAGTTTTAATTGAACAACAAAACATATAACAGGTTCCCAGTCCCTCACCCATTTGATCGCAAAGGCAAGCCCCACTGTATCTAGGTGGCCTTAAATATTTGAGTGGGTGAGGTGGGGCGGTGCACGTCATTAAGAACTGCACGCTGGTAGTCAAATAAGGTGGTGTGGAAGCATCCGCCCCTCAATTGGCACTGAGCCAATTGAGAACTCCAGAATAGCAATGGTGGCCAGACGCAGTAATAGTGTGGTCTGCCATGATTCTACGTGTGGTATGGTGTAGCAATGTGGATTCCAAGGGACTGAGAGAGCTCGGCACAGGCCAATGTGAGCTCTGGAATATTCTGACGGCTGGGTTGGGTCACTGATTAGCCTCACCCCAGATTTGGCTCCACAGGGGCGATGGCATTCACCATTCCGAAAAAGGAAGTAACATTTTCCTTCAGGATTTACAGAAAGGGTTTAGGTTACTTTTAGGTACTTGAGTGGGTGCAGGGGCTTAAGCAGAGGCTTGGCCCTTGTGGTGGCAAAAGTAGGTCTTAGACAGAGTTCATGCGGCTCAGTAAGCACCAATCAGCAACCCCATGGGGGGTTATAGGAGTCTGCAGGATCGCCCTTGTGGCTGTACAGCCAGGCATGAGGATTGCAGACTGCCTTTGGGGATGGCCACAACAGATCCTCCACGCTGGCCATGCGGTGGTGTTGGAGGGATTCTCAAGGTGCATCCCAATCGCTGGGCCCGGCTGGGTTTTCAAGCGACTTACAGTTGGCTCCAACCCGGGGCCTTGGTGTCTTGTCCGTTGTATGGTAAGGATGAAGTCAAGGTGACACCAAGCCTTGACCATGCCGCTGTTCTTTGTTTGCCCTTTCTGTTACTTTCATTATGTTAAATAAAGTGGCCTTAGTTTTACCCAACCTTGGTTGTCTGACTCTTTCTTCCATCTGGGGGGGGGGCAATTCGCCCTACCTGAAGCAACCAACGGCATGCTTCAGGAGGGCCACCTTTGCCTCCTCGTGAGGAGGAAGAGGAAGGGCTGCAGTTGCAGCCAGGCTTCTGGATGGGGCGGAACCTCTTTAACAGCCAGCTATGCGCCTACCTTCTCAGTTGCCGCCTCATGGTCAGCCCACCCACCCACCGTCTGTAACGCAAGCATAGGCTGGTTGCCCCGTTGAATGGGGGGACGAGTAGGAATGTTTTGCCTCCACTCTGATTGGCAGTTGTGAGGGGTTTTTTTTGCCTACCCTGCACTCCAGCTAGTGGATTGAGGAATTAGCTTGGGCTGGTGCCATGTGATGGATTTGTCACTTTATTCACGGCAGAAGTAGGTCTCAGTAAGCACCAATAAGCAACCCGGGGCTTTGGTGTCTTGCCCGTTGTACAGTAAGGATGGGGGCAAGGTGACACCAGGCCTTGACCATGCTGCTGTTCTCTGTTTGCCCTTTCCGTTACTTTCATTATGTTAAATAAAGTGGCCTTAGTTTTACCCAACCTTGGTTGTCTGACTCTTTCTTCCGTCGGGGGGGGGGGAATTCTCTGTCCTTAGATCTCAATGAACTCCCTCCTAACTTGCTGACATAATTCAGAATACTTTTGAACCAGGTAGCATTTGTTTATTTACGGATTTGGATATTGATATACTGCTCTTTTTTATCTGATTAAAAACTCTTTTGTTTTTAGTGGTTTATTTAATCAGCCATCTCATTGTTTGTCCTGTATGAGGATGGAAAGGTGAGTGTTTTCTAAAATATGAATAAATAAATACATTTAGCAGATGTGGGTTAGAGAAAACACTTTTCACTTGGTCATTGTGGTAAGCCCCTTGTACTCGGACTACTTAAAAAGGAGATATTAAATAGAAAAGAATACTCCTGGGTAAAAACTAACAGCAGAAATTCTTGTAATGTAGTTATTATTAAATATGTACTACCATATTTCCCAATACATGTAAGGTGAATCCTAAAAAAACACCCTCTCCAATTCTCCCTTCCTTCACTGAAAATGCCACAAGGAAAGCAATTGCACAGTTCTCCCACAGCCCAGTAGTCATCACCAGCAAACTAACTCTAGCAACTCCTGTTCTGCTCAAGAGTGTGCACTCTGGATAACACCATGCTTTTTAAAGACTATTACAAATCCAGACCATCTGCCCAGAAACCTGTAGAGCCTGACCAAAACTGCCGACAGGGACAGATTGATCAACACAAGCATGGACTACAAGCATGGCTACAAGAATGGACGGCTTCAAAAGGGAATTAGATAGGCATATGGAGCAGAGGTCCATCAGTGGCTATTAGCCAAAAGGTATAGATAGGGACTCTGGGGCAAGTTATGCTCTGTCTTCTTGGTGATTGGGGGGGCCAACAGTGGGAGGGCTTCTAATGTCCTGGCCCCACTGGTGGACCTCCTGGTGGCACCTGGTATTTTTGGCCACTGTGTGACACAGTGTTGGACTAGATGGGCATTTGGCCTGATCCAACATTGGCTTCTCTTATGTTCTAACACTGGGTTATGATACATTTCCTGACCAAACAAACAATGAATACATTTGTTTGGAATGTGGCAACTGCAACAATGAAATACTTACCTTCTGTGCCTCACAAGAGAAAACATAGCTGACAATATACTGGAGCTGATAGATATGAAAAATATCACAAATCAGATTACACAGACCCATTTAATAAGGGCAGGCTATATTTAAACTAATCTCTCCGTATATATATTTGAGTTTTCGTGTCCGTCTTGCCTGAACGTTCCACACGCCCCCACAGCCTTTGGCTGCCTGATGTGTCGCTCACCAGGGGCCTCTACCCATTGGTGGCTGCACTGCCTCAGTCCCGCCCTTCCCTTTCATCTCATACTGCAACGGAGGACAACGAGGCTTCTGCTGGGATGGAAGCAAAGCTGCACCACTTGAAGCAAAACCTCGCTCCAGCCTTCAATGGGCTGCTTACCGGGGTGGGGGGGAGGAAGCACAGCCAAGCCGGATGCCTCTTTTGTCAGCCATGCTGCCTGCCTCTCCCTCACCCGCCACTGGAGCGGAGTCTCGCAGCCACACACACACACACACACACGAAGCAATGCCCACACAGAGGTCTTGCCCCCGCCCCGCACCGGCTGCTGCTTCCCTTTCTTCAACCGCCTGCATTTTCTTTGCACGCCACCACTTTCGGGGGGGCATGAGTAAGACACCACCGAGGCGCCTCTGCGGCCAACATGAATCTTCTCCCGGCCCGGCCCATCCTGGAAGGTGCCACTTCTTTGCTCGGAGTGCCTGGCCTCAGAGCACGCCTGGCAAACTGATGCTAAAAAGACTCCTCCAGACTGGGCCACTCACCCACAGCCTATTTCTAGAGCTCGTTGTCTCCATTTCCACAACAGGCCTTCTTCCTAGTTAACCATAAAGCAGAGAAATCAGTCTGGCCTTGACTTCAGATCATGCTGCATGAAAAAGAGGGAAAAGGTTCAAAAATGCAACTAGCTGTTGCTGAGCAATATATTCTTTCACTTCTATCAAAAGTTCATTGTTAAGTTTATTATTTTGCAGTATCCAGCCCAAAAGATACAATTTCAGATTTTAATTGTCATACAATAAATAAATAAATCAGATTTTAATATGGTAAAATGGGGGGGGGGGAGTATAGCCATTGGTGCTCCCACCACCATCAAAGGTGAATCTCCCATTTTAAAAGGGGTGATCATTTCATTAACCTAAAAAAATGCAAAAAGTTATTCTAAGAGAAAAATTATTGGTTCTTTAACAAGCCCAGTGAAATTAATTATAAAAATAAAATTCTGTTACTGCAGAAACCAAAAGGGTTGTGGAAGGGAACCTAACAGCTTGAACAGAGTTAACCAAACAGAAAATATACAGTTTTTAAAAATCTGGATAACCTGGTACACAAATGCCTCTGCCGATATTTAATAAGCTCTTTTCTGCCTATTCATAAAGATTGGAGGAGGTAGCACAACAGAAGCAATATACTGAGAAAGTAAAACTACCTGAGGCCCAAAAGAGAAAACAGACAGTGAAATGTTAGTGGAGTGGACTACCAATGGCAGTAGAATCAATCCGGAGGAAAGATTGGACTGGTTGAGGGAAAACTGGCTGAAGCTAAATCCTTCTAAAACCAAGGTCATATGGCTGGATTAGCACGGTTTTGTTGGCAACATACAACTTCTGACTCTTGATGGGATTCTGCTTACATTGCTGGACTGTCAGGAGTCTGGGGGTATGGTTGGATACCTCACTTTCATTTGAGAAATGGGCCCAACATTGCATGGACTGCCTTTTACCATCTACAGTGAGGTCACCAATTAATTCCTGAACTGTCTTGTTCTGACCTTGCTACAGTGATCCATGCCACAGTCACCTCTTGCTTAGATTACTGTAATATGATTTACACAGGGCTGCCCTTGAGGCTGTTCTGGAAGCTTCAGGTAGTTCAGAATGCAGCCACTAGATTGTTGGCTGGTGTAACTTTGGATGCACATATCCATCCTGTGCTGCGGAAGCTACGCTGGCTACCTGTCTATTTCTGGATCAAATTAAAGGTAATGGTACTCACCTTTAAAGCCCTAAATGGTCTGGGACTGTCATATTTTAGGGACCGGCTCTCTCACTATGATCCCCTTTGTATGCTGTGCTTATCATTGTGCAACTTGGTGGTGGTGCCAGGCCCCTGAGAAGTCTGCTTGGCTACCACCAGGAAAAGAGCCTTTTCCACCTTGGCCCTGCCCTGGTGGAATGCCTTGCTGAGCACAGTGGGCAATACAAGCCAACATCAATGCTAAAATGACTTCAAAAACAAATTAGTCCTGAATACACTTACTTGGAAATAAACACTGTGTAGTCAAACATAATGCTTTCACCTTTTTCTGTTCATCTTCATTTTTTTAACATAAGGGCTACTATATTAAAACCTTACACAAAGATACTATTTATAACAGAATTAATACTGTGACTCAGTAGTACTGCATCTATTCTGCATGCAGAAGGTCTCCATTTCAATCCCGGGCAACCAGTTAAAGGGCCCAGGAAACAGTTCACATAAAAGACCTCAAAATCGGAGCAGCAGCCAGTCAGAAGACACAATACTGATCTTGATGGACTAATGTTCTGAGTTAGCATGAGTGAAATATTCCTGAGACAGCATTAATCATGGAATTATTTGTGTTCCAAGCCATCTAGGTGCTCTATTCCTGAAGCTGTACAGGATGTGCAAGCAGATGCTATATGCATGGGTTACATCATCAGTCCAAGAAGTGGGATTGTTTTGTCTAAGGATAAAATGGAAGAGAACAAAGATGGGGTATATATAAATAAAGTAATAAATAAATAATAAAATTATTTCCTCCCTGTTTTATAATTCTTGTTAAACAGCTCATCAGCATGGTTTTCTTCTTTGTGAAAAATCTCCATGCATGCATTCTTGATTGCTTTTGTTTGTACTGCTTTGGATAAGGGCATTGATTATTAAGTTACTTCTCTCAAGAGCACAAATGATCCATGCAAAATTTTAATTATAACTAAACAGCTGTTTGAGCTAACTGAAAATAAAGAAGGTAGTTTTTCTTCACATTGTAATTAAAGAGTTAAGTCAAGTTTGCTGTTCTCAGCACAAGACTAAATAGCAATTTGGTATGCTTTATTATACTGAAAATGTTATTTTAAAAATCCAGAAAAATAGCTAAAAACTATCCTAAAATCAAAGGGTTACAGCTGTGAAGAAGAAATCAATACTGAGTTTTCCTTAAGGAGTATACTGAAATTGCCCAAGCAGGATAAAAGGTATGTCTTCTAAACAGCACTACCTGATTGCATCAAAACAGTAATTTTGCCCATATATATCTGGTGCAATGTATTCTGTCTTCATGATTAAAAAAAATAAAAAAATCCGGGCTGGCAGGAATAGAAGGAATTCAAAAAATTTTATGTTGCCTCTCCAGCGAACATGCCCAAGGTGGTTAACTCCCACCCCCCCAAAAAAACCCCACAGAACATTAAAAGTTGTTGATTAGAACACAGTTTAAGAGAGGCAAGATAAAAACATAAATCATTGAGCAGTTTAAAATGAATTTAACAGCTTTCAAGTTAAAAGCACACTATAAAAATAGAGCAAGGAAATCAACCCCTTAATTAAAAGCCTGAGTAAGCAGAAATATTTTGGCCTGGTGCCTAAAAGAGAATAGGTTAGGTGCTAGGCAAGCCTCAAGGGGAAAGGCATTCTGTAGGCAACATGACACTACTGAAAAGGTCCTGTCTCTGGCTGCTGCCTGCCTCACCTCTGGAGAACATATTCACAGAGAACAGAGTTTAAGAGGGGGATTTTAACTTGTGACCTGGACAGTATGAGAAGAGGTGGTCCTTCTAGGGCCCTGGACCCCAGCCACATAAAGAATTGTGCCAGGTAATAAATGGACAGCCCACATGGATTTTTCAGCAAATGCTGCTTTTTGACAAGGAATATATTTTCTCCTTAACCAAGCAGATAAACCATCTTTGGAGCAAAGAGGGATTATTAAGTATTTTCAGGTTTCTTGTACTTCCTTTAGTATCTAGTATCTATGCAGTATTTTATAATCATTTTGATGTAATATAAATCTTCTAAACCTTCAAATAAACAGCTTGAGTATACAGTTGGGGACAGTATTATCTCTGTTTTTTGCCATATATTAGCAGTTTTGATAATAAGAAAAGAGTTTTCCTTCTTTAAATTTGCCTCACTGTTTCTGGAACTTCAGCCCTTTCCCCCCACAGGACAGATTCATTAATATTAATCAATTAACATTAGTAAGAACATTGCTGTTGACTTCAATGGGATTTGGAGTGTGCCCTTAAGCCTGAGCTTCTTAACCTATTTTAGTGTGATGTAATAAATAAATTGTTCCCAATTACTGATATGAACTGGAACCCTATAGACAGAAGCTCACTCTGGACCATACCAGCTATGCTTTTCCTCTTCTTTACACACCTGAAAAGCTAAAAAAATACCTTGAGAATCTGGTAAACCATATGGCCTCATATGCATATTAAGAAATCATGTTATACAGTGGCAAACTGAAGTCTGGATACATTTTAATTCCATGAATATTCTAGTCCTTCTAACCCATCATTTTTGTTTTAATATCTAATGTATTATTAGTATCAAATTATTTGGGGGGTCTCATGAGCAGGACCAATTTAACATAATTTATATATGAATGCGCTCTCTTGAAAATTTAGTGGAACAATTAATTAAGGGAGCAATGGAAAAATAATTTGTCTGTAATATGTTGAGAAGCACTGAAAACTGGTTGAAATTCCATGATATATAGATACTGGGTACTGCCTGTTTCCTGTTCACTTCCTTTTTTCAAGTTCTTTTGCTGGTGCTTCCATTCATGGTGAATGAAGACTATTAGCAATGCTCTGGTCAATGCTAAATGCTCAATGTTGGAAGCAAGAAAGAATACCCGAGTTATGGGAATGGATAAGGAAGCTGCGTTTTATGGCAGAAATGGACAAAATGACAAGAAAACTAAGTAACAAAGAAGATGAAGGATTTTTCACAGATTTGATGGACTTCAAATACTATTTAGAGAAACACTGGGAAGTTAAGAATAACTTGTTTTGCTTTAATAATTATTAAGAATAGATTACAGATATGTTGGAAAAAAGATAGCTATAGAAAATGTTACCTATAAGGCTGAAAATTAAGAATAAGGTAGCAAAAGAAACTGTGAACTTTTAAGTACTGTTTAAGAGGAGGGAAAGAACAAGAGAACGGGACATAGTGGGGGTGGGAGCGCTGCGGGAAGCCTGAAGCAGGGGAGGGAGGGAGATAGGGAAAAGGGATATATTATGAATGGTGAAATGGTTTAATATTGGACTTGTTGTTATATCCTGACAATAAAATTGTTTTTTTAAAAAAGACTATTAGCAATGCTAACCAGCCCAAATGCACAGGTTAAATGCAGCAGAAGCTAACCATGAAATGGTTAAGAAACAATTTGTCTAAAGGTAACCAAGAAAAAACAGTTTCTGTGCTACACATCAATACAGCATCAATCACTGACTAACTGGTTTAGCAAGTCTAATCACAGTATTCTACAGCTAATCTCATTTTCTATACAGATGGCTGTATGGATAACAGTCACAGTTTTATATTAGTGCAACTCCTAGTTTTTAAAATAAGAATGCAGAAGATATTAAAAGATAGTACATATGCTACAGCCTTTCAGGCACCTTCAGGCTGCACCATGAATCTAGGTATCCATCTGTAGACAATTGTAGAGAGATCTCTAAATTCTCAAAACATGGTTTTCTTCATATAGAAAATGTTGGCTGTCTTCATTACCATGTTTAATTATCAATACTCGAAAAACCTCAATCCAAACAGCAATGCTATAATTTAAGTGACAACTAACGGTGGGGGGTGGGAATCACACATGCTATCGTCATTTTCCCCCTCCCAATCCCATATGACCCCAATGGAATTAAATCCAATCCCAGTTTGGTCAGTTATCTGTGGTGTGCAACCCAGACACCATCCATTATATATCCACTATGAGTGACAGCATGAATGGCAGTCTTTGCCAGTTAAAGCCTTGATAAGGGCTGGTTTCTGTGAGAAGTTTCTGCTCCAGAGCAATCTCCATTGTTACAGCCATCAATTCTGGCAGGACAATTGATAGCTGAGATAAGAAGCTGATGATGCTAACGTTCTCCCCCCCCACACACACACACACAAAATCTTCGTGAACTAATCAGTTCATCTGCGTTTAGATGAACACAGATGAACCACTTTCCCCCCCACAAGTCATTTACCATTAGAATGTGCTGTAACAGAAAATTGTCATTTTCCAAGAATAAGACATACAGACTATCATGCATACTTTGTGTGTCAATGGTCATTTTATAATTAGGAGTGTTGTTGCCACAGTGGTAACACAGTGTAGCTTTATCTGCCTTTGAAGAGTTCTGTGCATCTTAAATGGAAATATAAATGTGAAAATGCTTTAGCAGTTTTTCTAACCAATGTATTTTCTGAACAATTCAAACATGGAATATTAATCCTAAGTAAATCAGTTCTATATCATCTCTGTGGGAGCAGCCTTGTTGAACTATAGTTCAATTAACTTCACCTTGTTCAATAACCGTTTTTATCCTGCAGCAGCTTTGTATTATGTTGTATTTTTCTTGCAAAACAAGTTCACACAATCTGTCATATCTGAAGGGTAGCATAAATGCTTATTCCCTACAATGAATCAGGCTACTACTATGCACACTGAAAGAAGCTGGAAAATGATTCTGTGAGATGGACTTTCTATGTCACTGCCAGGTCATATGCCTCTATTCTTCTGCCTGGTTTGGAAAGTTTCAAACACTAGACAGAAAAAGGTGGCACTGCCATCTTTTACAAGAAAATAGGAGGCATGTTAGTGACAGTATGAGAAAAATTACACAGCTACTATCATCCTTGCAGCAAAATAACCATATCATAAGTCCTCTTGATGATTAATAAAATGTTCAACTAAGTGGTTCCAATGTCATATTATATGTTGATAGCTTCAAAAGAATTCAAGTGCAGGAAAAGTTCTGTGAACAAGTGTATACACTCATCATTATCTGGTGATACATTTCTTTTCCCTTTTGATCTACACAATGGGCCATATTTGGCTATTAGAAATTGAAAAAATTATTTAAAGTACAAAGACGGCAGGTCCTGAAAAAGAAACATTTGGCTACTGCAGCTTCTAAAGGTAAAGGTAAAGGTTCCCTTGCTCGAAAGCCAGTCGAATCCGACTCTAGGGTTGCGGTGCTCATCTCCATTTCAAAGCCGAAGAGCCAGCGCTGTCCGAAGACGTTTCCGTGATCATGTGGCCGGCATGACTAAACACCAAGGTGCACGGAACGCTGTTACCTTCCCACTGAAGTGGTACTTTCCGCCCAGATTGTCCGGAGGTATGGGCTGGGTTGTCACCAATATGCGGATGACACCCAGCTCTATTTGATGTTGGCCGGCCAGTCAGACTCCAACCCAGAAGATCTGCACCAGGCCCTGCAAGCTGTGGCTGGGTGGCTCAGGCTGAGCAGGCTGAAGTTAAACCCGGCAAAGACGGAGGTCCTGTGCTTGGGTCGGACCGGATTGGGGTTAGGGCTCCCACTCCCGACCTTCAATGGGGCACCTTTGGTGCCAGCTTCGGAGGTTAGGAGTTTGGGAGTGCTCCTGGACCCCACCTTAACGATGGAGGCCCAGGTGGCGGCCACTGCCAAATCGGCCTTTTATCATCTGCGGCTGATATGGCAGTTGGTTCCTTTTCTTGACCGCAATGACCTAGCTACAGTGATCCATGCGACGGTCACCTCGAGGCTAGACTACTGTAACGCTCTCTATATGGGGCTGCCTTTGTCGCTAATCCAGAAGCTACAGCTGGTGCAGAATGCTGCGGCCAGGTTGTTGGTGGGTGTCCCAAGCTGGGAGCACATCCGACCTGTGCTGAAAGCGCTGCACTGGCTGCCAATAGCATACCGGATTCACTTCAAAGTGTTGGTGCTTACCTTTAAAGCCCTACATGGCCAGGGTCCGACATACCTGAGGGACCGCATTTCCACATATATTCCCCAAAGAGCACTTCGTTTGGGGTCACAGCACTGGCTGGTGACCCTGGGCCCTAAGGAGGCCAAGCTGGCGGCAACGAGGGCCAGGTCTTTCTCAGTGGCGGCTCCTACCTGGTGGAATGAGCTCCCGGAAGAGATCAGGGCCCTGCAGGATCTTGTACAGTTCCACAGGGCCTGCAAGACGGAGCTCTTCCACCAGGCTTATGAGTAGGAGCCGCCACGGCCTCAGGCCTTCCCCCCCCCCCCCCCCGCTATGCAACAAGTGAGGAGTTTTTAGGTGCATCCATTGTATTGATTTTAATCTAACTTTCAAACTTGTATTATATATTTTGTATATAGATTGCACTCGGTGCCTTGTGTGAGCCGCCCTGAGCCCATTCGTGGGGAGGGCGGGGTATAAATACAACAAAATACATAAATAAATAAATAAATAAATAAATAAATAAATAAATACCTATTTATCTACTTGCAATTTCTTGCTTTCGAACTGCTAGGTTGGCAGGAGCTGGAACTAGAGACGGGAGCTCACTCCGTCATGCGGCACACTCAGGTCTCGAACTGCTGAACTACCAACCCTCCACAGCCTGCAGTTCAGTGTCTTAACCACTTCAGCCACCGCAGCTCCTACTGCAGCTTCTACATTGGCCCCTATATATGTGAACCCCAAAAGACTTAGCTGCCAAATAGCCTGGATAAAATGATCCCATTCAATATCAAAGTAGGAACCAGGTGGAATTTCCCCTGGATGCTCTTGCATGGAAGTACCCCCCTGTAGGAAAGAAGCACAGAACGCATTCATTAAAGGCCTTTTTGTCCTCAGCCTCCAGAAGCTCCCTCAAACCCAGGAGTAATACACCCAATATAGCTAGAAACTACGGTATTCTCCTCACTATACAGCCTACCCCAGTACTTCAATCCCTATCCCAGGTAAACATAATCAAGTTACCAGCCTTTGTCAGAACAAAGTTTAAGTCAAGTGGCACCTTTGAGACCAACAAAGTTTTATTCAAAGTGTAAACGTTCGTGTGCAAAACACACTTCTTCAGACAAAACTGGAATAAAATCTCAAAAGCTACTTAGAGGGTGGGGTATGCCATTAGTAGACTCAATAATTCCACTTATATGTGCACCCTGGTGTACCTCCTCCTCCCAAACCTATAAAAGGGCATTCTAGTATTCCCAGCTTCACAGTTTTATCTTCACCTGGACTTCTTTTCCCAAGGAGTTCCCCCTTGCTCCTTGTGGTTAGCTTGAATCCCTTTATCACACTCCAGACCTCCATCTTTCACTTGGATAGCTAACTTCATAGCTGGTTTCAGCGTTGGTTTTTTTCTCCTTCCTTTGCCTTGGACCAGCTTTTCCTTCTCCTGCTCCAGATCACAACACAGTACCCTGCTCTCTTCAGGGCAGAAAATGTATAATTTTCCCTTAGATTCCCCCTTTGCAATTCGATTAGGCAACAACCAAGAGTAGCGCTGCTAGGATTATATTTGCTGTAGTGAACTTTATTTTATCCTTTTGCTTTTCCCTTGCATTTCATTTTTCCAGCACTATATGTTCTTAGAATCATAGCGTTGGAAGGGATCTCCAGGATCATCTAGTCCAACCCCCTGCACAATGCAGGAAATTCACAAATACCTCCCCCTCCACCGCTGTTCCACGCCCAGATGACAAAAACTATATGTTCTTGTTGACAAGAACTATATGTTCTTTTTAGGGGGATAAAGATTTTCTTGAGATTCTGTTTCTGTCTTGTCTTTCCAAGAGTATTGTTCTAGAAAGGGATCTGTGTATACAATAAACAGGAACAGACACAAATAATTACCCTAAAACATATGTGTGGTTCTGTACATCTAGAAACTATCTACATGACAGGTCAACATGAAGACTCAGTTGGGTAACAAAGTTCCACATCAATTGTTGAAGTACAAACCCAAAATGCCTGGAAAAAGCAAGCACCTTTTCCTTTTAATACAAAAGCATACATTTGAGTAAGTAATGTGAACCTGAATCACAGAGCAAGGCGGCCCGGAGACCAGAGCAGGCTGAAACACTCAATGTGTTTATAAGGATAGTGTTACCATTTAAGACCAACTAAAGTAACACAAAACAGTGCTTCAGCTTTTAAAAAATTATACTCTGATTTGTATTACTTTTTATTGGTCTTAATAGAATGTATTACATGACTTTTGTTTTCGAATGCATTTTTTTTGAACCAACAGAAGTATCTGTAATTCTATCTATAATGATTAGAAGTGCTGAATCAGAACATTTGGAGCCCAAAATGTGAGCCAGTTAAACATGTAGCTAAACATATGATACAAACAAAACCACTTATTCAGCAATCATTGTTCAACCCTTATAGACCACTAGAAATAATAACAAAACTAGATGGCTAAGCACCACTGTAACAGATAAATGCATACGCTGTGACTCAGGACCATGGACAGAATCATAAACAGAGCACAAAAATCAATTTGGCTGCAGTTCCTGGCTGGGAAGTGATCAGTTGTTGCTTCAGCAAAAGTGTGAACTCTCTACTGAGCCAGCTGGGAAGTTTGTACACCAGACGTAATCTGCTCAGGCCTTCAGTTAATGTACTACAAGGTGAGGTTTTTTGTTTTTTTTTGTTTTTTGCTACACAGTAAAATGTCAGTATTTTGCAAGTATCCCTTAAATAATACAATGCAAATTTAATGAAAGAAGATAAAGAAATGTGTTACCATTTATTGAAACAAATTATGGAAGCACTGCTGCAGCATGGCTTAGTGTTGTTGTTGTTGTTGTTGTTGTTTTAAATCCAACTTTATGCTTGACTAGGAATAAGGCCTGTTGTGGAAATAAATACAATAAGATCTAGAAAGAGGCTCTGGCTGGGTGCCCCGGCCAGGGGCACTCAGTGTCAATTTGCTGTGGTGACCTCAGAGTCCACCGTTTCCTCCAGGGGGACTGATCTCTGCCATCCAGAGAGCAGTTGTAATTTATTTATTTATCTATTTATTACATTTATACCCCGCCCTCCCAGCCATGGCTGGCTCAGGGCAGCTTACAACAGGATAAAAACAACAATAAATAGTATAGTGATCATAAAACCATACAACCATTACAACATTAAAAGGTGCTAACAATAAAAGTAATACTATTAAACAGATAATAGTTTATCATTACATTTGGGATGGCGTTCAGACTTCCGTGCCATCCTTGTGGTCAATCTCGATGTAACATTATGCGAGTGGCTCAGGCTGCCTCAAAGATTTCCGGGAACAGGGCATTCCCCTGGGGTGGCTCCTAACTGAACATCTGGCAGAACAGCTCCATCTTGCAAACCCTGTGGAACCGCACAAGGTCCCACAGGGCACTGATCTCCTCTGGGAGCTCATTCCACCAGAGACTCCTCTGGGAGCTCCTCTGGGAGCTCATTCCACCAGAGCCACCACCGACAAAGCCCTGGCCCTGGTTGAAGCTAGCCTGGCATCCTTTGGTCCGGGAAGGGTGAGTCGATGTTGACACCCTGATCACAGTGCTCTCTGGGGGACATGTGGGGAAAGGCGGTCCCTCAGGTATGTCGGTCCCTGACAATAAAGGGCTTTAAAGGTAAGAACCAGCACCTTACAGCAAATTCGGTATGCTATCGGTAGCCAGTGCAATGCCTTCAGCACAGGCTGAATGTGCTCCCATTTTGGGAGGCCCATCAACAGGCTGGCTGCAGCATTTTGCACCAGCTGTAGCTTCCAAATTTGCGATAAGGGCAGCCCAATGTAGAGAGTATTACAGTAGTCCAACCTCAAGGTGACCATCGCATGGATCATTGTTGCCAAGTCGTTGTGGTCGAGGAAGGGAACCAACTGCCTAATCAGCCAAAGATGATAAAAGGCTGACTTGGCAGTGGCTGCTATCTGGGCCTCCATTGCTAAGGAGGCATCCAGGAGCACTCCCAAGCTCCTAACCTCTGGCGCTGGCACTAGCGGGGCCCCATCGAAGATTGGTTCCCTATCCCTGGTCCAACCCGACTCAGGCATAGAACCTCTGTCTTCGTTGGATTCAGTTTCCATCAGCTCAGACCTGCACACTCAATGCCCATGATCTTTGGTGGTGGGAGCGCCCTGAAAAAGTAAGCCTCCCAAATGAATAGGGCCACTCCCCACTGCCCCGCAGATGCTTTATGGCACTTTTATAATCAACTCAGAAGATGTCCTAAGTTTAGAGCCCTGGATTCTGTCAAATATTGCATGCAACCCATGTCCTGTTTATCGCAGCTTGATATTCACAAGTAGAGGAAAGCCTTCACATTAGCTAGATGTGAGGCTTTCCCCTCTGTGCTGCTTGAGGGCAGATTCAAAAGGATCCCCACAGAATATAGATTTTGCCAATGTGGCTCAGGGGAAATAGAAACTATCGAGCACATGATGCTCATATGTAACCAGTATAAGAAGATCCATGACAAATATATTACTCCACTCATAATAGATAGGGTGGGACAAACAGCTCCTGAGCAGTGTAACCAATTGTTAATCGATGGGAACCAAACAATTACTGAATCTGTGGCAAAATTCTGGGTGGCATATTATTATATTCGAAACACATGATCAAATACATAACAAGAGGAGGAGGAGGAGAGGAGATTGGATTTATACCTCGCCCTTCACTACCCAAAGGTGTCTCAGAGTGGCTTACAAACTCCTTTCCCTTCCCCTCCCCACAACAGACCCTGTGAGGTAGGTGGGGCTCAGAGAACTCTGACAGAAACTGCTCTTTTTCAAGAACAGCTGTGCCAGAATTATGGCTTGCCCAAGGTCATCCAGCCAGATGCAAGTGGAGGAGTGGGGAATCAAACCCGGTTCTCCCAGATTAGAGTCCACGCACTTAACCACTACACCAAACTGGCAACAGCTCCCTAGTAGTCTCTAATTTATGCTCTTCGTTCTTATTTTATTATATATGACTTTTTTTTACATAGTTTTATTTTATATCGGTTTTTATATAAGTATACTGTTTAAACTCAGATGAATGTTTCATCTAAGTATGGGCATCTTATGGCTTGTTGTTGTAATAATAAATGAACTGAACTGAACAGTTGATTATAAAAGAAAAAGATTATTTACTACAATGGTTTCACAAGTTATTACTTCATAGAATCATAGAGTTTGAAGGGACCTCCAGGGTCATCTAGTCCAACCCCCTGCACAATGCAGGAAATTCACAAATACCTCCCCCCACAAATACATTTCCCCTCAGCTAGAAACAGAAGATGTATGAAAAGATGTATGATTAAATGGATGCAGAAATTTAAAGAGAAGATATCTATGAATCAATGGGAAGGTTTATGAGGAAATGAAATCAAACTTACAGTCAACCGGGCATTAAGAGAAAATCAGGACAAAATATTTTTAGATGTTATATAACCCCAAAGGATTTTGAGAAAGTAGACAAAAACTACAAAGGAAAATGCAGGAAATGCCAAGATATAGATGGAAGCTTTTTTCATATGTGTTAGACTTGTAAAAAAGCAAAAAGATATCGGAAGGAAATACATGGGGTAATGCAGAATGTATTAAAATTTAAATTTCCTATGGAAGCTAAGAATATGCTATTAGGTATACTGTCTAACAAATTACCAAAAATTCTGGAAGAGATATTCAAATATATGGCGACAGCGACTAGAATGATCTATTCAGCAAAATGGAAACTAGACGTCTGTTCACACTTAGAAGAAGAAGAAGAGATTGGATTTATACCCCACCCTTCACTTGGAGTTTCAGAATGGCTTACAAACTCCTTTCCCTTGTGGGGTAGGTGGGGCTGAGAGAGCTCTTTCCAGAACTGTCCTTGAGAGAACAGCTCTGATGGAACTTATGACCAACCCAAGATCACACCAGCAGCTGCAGGTGGAGGAGTGAGGAATCAAACCTGGTTCTCCCAGATTAGAGTCCACACACTTAACTACTACACCAAACTGGGAAAATAAACTTGCAGTAATGGCATAAATAACAACTTATTTGAGAAGTAGATCAATTACAAAATTTGAGGAAAGATGGAGTGTGTATTATACAAGTAGGAGATAAATTTAGAATGAATAACAGTTCAAAAACTGTACATAAATGTATTGTAATGTAGAAGTAGAACATCTGATATATATATAAAAGCCCTAACACGTTGGCACTTTCCAGCTCTCCCACTGGCTGTGCTGTGCACTCCATCAGCCATTGGCCCATCAACTGCCACTCAAGTGTACTCACGTGCCATTGGCTAGGTGCGGGGTCCCCTCCTATCGCCCACCCACTGCCAGCCTGGCCACTTCCCTGAGAGAATAAACTGCCAAAACAACTGTCTCTCCTGACGAAGACACTCCTCCTGCGGCTGGCTGGCTACTGAGGTGGGCCATCAGCCATTCTCTTCTCCTCCTGCTGTGGGGCTAACTTTTCCCTCAGTGGCTGTTGCTAGGCAATAAAGCTTGCTTCTGTCAGTAAAAAGGCAAAGGCAGGAAACCCTTTCCAGGCTTTCTTTGGCCTTTGTGAGGAACTCATTGGGGCCAGTTCTGACTCAGTTTGCCCGGTTGGGAAATTCCAGGATATTTTGTGGTAGAGTCTATGGAAGCCAGAGTTTGGGGAGGGGAGAGGCCTCAGCTGAACTCAATGACACGCCCACCTTCCAAAGCAGTTATTTTCTCAGAGGGGGGGAGAGATATGTTGTCTGGAGTTCAGTTGTGATCTTCAGGCTCCACCTGGAGGTTGGCTACCCTAGACGTAGCAGTTAGCACTTCAGATCAGGGTCTGCCAGACCCAGGTTCTTGCTGTAGAAGCTGAGTGGGTCATTTCAGACCACTCACATTCAGAGTGGTTGTGCAGATCAGAAGAGAATGATGTAAGCTGCTTTGGTCTCCACTGCGGACAAAGACTGTACTTTTCCTCCTGGGGAACCATTGTTGCCAATCTCCAGGTGAGGGCTGCTCAGAATTAAAACTGCTCTCCAGATGGCAGAGATCAGTTCCCCCGGAGAAAACAGCTCCTTTGCAGGGTGGACTCTGTCATTATACCCCACTGAGGTCACTTCCCCTCCTGCTTGGATCCCCACTGCAGAGGAGAAAGACTGTATGTTTCCTAGGTAGAGGCTCCAGGTGGGGGGGACATGGAAAGTTGAAGTCAGAGGGGCAGATAAAGGTAGGATGATGGTTGGCTGGGAAGGAGATAGGGTTGCCAACTCTAGGTTGGGAAATTCCTGAAGATTTGAGGGGTGGAGCCTGGAGAGGGTGGAGTTTGAGGAGGGGTGGGTCCTCAGACAGGAACAATGCCTTAGACTCCACCCTCCAAACCAGCCATTTCCCCCTGGGGAACCATTGTTGCCAATCTCCAGGGGAGGGCTGGAGATCACTCAGAATTATAACTGCTCTTCAGCAGGCAGAGATCAGTTCCTCCGGAGAAAATGGTTGACTCTGTGTAATTGTACTCTGCTGAGGTCGCCACAGCAAATTGACACTGGTTGCCCAAGGCTGGGGCATCCGCCTAGAGCTTCTTTCTTGAGCTTGTTGTATTTACTTACACAGTAGTTTTGAATATAAATGTATAAACAAGTGAATCTTGACCAGAAATATCTTCTACTTTCTTATTATGAGATATTAATAGATTTTTCTTCTATACTTTGTTATATTACCTATTTGTTAAAAATTACAGTGAGTAGGTAGAAGCAGCGGAAATATGTAATGACAAATATGCAGTAAAGATGAAACCAATAATGTAGATTTAAAACTGGCTAGTTATGAAATGTGAAATCTAAAATGCTGAATATAAATGTACCCCAACAGAAATAAGTACCATTATATTTTATAGACAGTGTCTTCAAAACTATAACGAAGGGGGTGTTGGGGAGAAACACTTTCTGTTTTATACACTCTATGATATATAATTATTTCTGACATACATAATTATGTTTTATAATCCCTTTTTCCTTTCTGTATCTCCTTTACACTATTACTTTGTTTATATATATATAAATATATATTTCATTAAAAAATCCTTGGGGATTATTATTTGACAGGCACCAGCAACTCTCCTGCAATTTTGATGCTATTAGCTTAAAAAACAGCCCCTCCAAAAGTTTCCCCATAGGGAATAATCTCATAGGGAATAATGAAGCAATAAATAAATAAATCAGAATCCCCCCCAAAAAAACCCAAATCCAAATACCAGTAGTTGGAACCCAGTGTACATCCCTACTGTACACAGACCTTCTCAATCGCATACAGATATCCAGAATAAGGTCTACTTGGGGTGTGGTCTCCATGCATAGAGGACATCCAAGGACTTGATATAGTCAGATATTTCTTCATCATCCCACTTGCCTCTACACATGCAGTGCTATTAGGAAGAACCAGTAGTCAATGTACATTTCTCCTGGGAACCCTATGGTGGAATGAGAAGTTTATGCATGCATCCCATACAGGAAATTAGGGGAAACTGAAGTCCCCATCCTAGTCTAAGTTACAGATCCCAGTGAAAGTAACTTATACCAAAATGAAAGGAATGATTAGGAGGGGATGTGAGAAGCATGCATGTACATAGGTCCCATTCTACCTAACAGTCCTCAGGGATCTACTGAGCCTGTGAGAATCATCAGCTTGCCAGCACTGTGCCCAACTGGGTCATCACCCTGGACTTTTTTTTTTCAGCCTTACTGACATAACATATGTTGTTCCAACACACTGGATAAAATATTTGTAAATATTTATGAAAGAGTAGTACATTGGAAATGATAAAGCAAACTTTTACTCCATGTATTAACTGTACTTTCATTGTCATATTAGGCCACCAAGATAAATACAGTGGTCACATTTAGAAGGAAAGTATATTCCTAGCCACAATAATAAAAGTAGTCGATTATCATGCTTCAAAGTATAAGAAATATACTGAGAGTTTTTTTTTAAAGGTATTTTACAGAGCGGTATGAATAGGCAGAGGCACTTCACAGTCTGAAATACAAGGTACAGCTGACACTATCCAGGGAATATTCTAGACAACAGAAATCAGTATCAGGACCTACTGTGACAAGTGCTGAATTTCTGTGAGTTTGGCTTTGATAGATAATGCATTCTCCTGTGTGTCATGATGCTGAATTCAAATCAAAACCACATTGTCTAAGAAATAATGGTTTTAAGAAAGATATGGGGGACAGAACTGCTAGCCAGTAATTACAGAGTCCTACGCTGTGAATTCTGCAGTAATTATTCTAACATAATTCTTTACAGAGTCTATTAAAGAAGAGATGCCAAATCAGTGGTATGTTATTGCACAACAGAATAATGACTGCAGATATAATTCACCATCCTAAACTACGTAGGAGAACTGATTGCTGAAAGAACAGAGAATGTTTAATTAGAAATGGAAAGCATCTGTATAGAGCTTAGGAAAACATAACTCTGATTTCAACTTCCAGATACTACTAAATGAGTAAAATAGCTAAGCTTAGAACATGGCATAAAATTAGAGAGCACACTTCTAGAACACTGGCGATAAACACTGTCAGGCAGAGATAAGGATCAATGACACACCTCACATACAAGTCACTGTGAAAAAAATTATATTAAATAATGAAATAACGATAGCATGAGATGTAGCATTGGAGGAGAAAACGGTTTGCAGCCACGTTTACTGCAACTGATGAACAGACTGCAAATCAAACCAGTGGGTAACTGAGCATCTTAATTACTGATTAGCTAAAACAATGAGGAATTTCACATTACCATTTTTAACCCGTTTTGAAGCCGTTTTTGATCTGTCATGGAGTAAACCGGTATAGGGCTGCCATTTCACACATGGCTTTCCCCTTCCGGTGTAACAGGCCGGATTAACCCCCCGGCCAGAGTAACCCCAGAGGGGTTATTCTGGCCTAGGCTAGAGTAACCCCGCGTTAATCTGGCCAGCTGTAACAGGCCAGATTCACCCCCCGGCCAGAGTAACCCCGGGGTTACTCTGGCCTAGCCTAGAATAACCCCCCCATTCACCCCCGGGCCAGATAAACCCCGGGGTTACTCTGGCCTAGGCTAGAATAACCCCCCAGGCCAGATTAACCCCCTAGGCCTGCTTTCTGGGGCTGCTGTCTTTTTCTACTAAGAGAGATACTTCCCCAATAACCAGAGAGAACCACCTTCTGTTGCCAGAGGCGCTGCCTTTTACTCTTGGGAAGCCCCAATACCAAGGGCACCCCACTTATAACCTGACCCAGAGAGCCACAGGACTCAGGCCAAGGAAGGCACTCCTGGTTCTGAAACACAGAACTAGCCACAGCTCTGAAAAAGAGGTCTCCATTTGCAGGTGACAGCAAGCTTCCAGTCTCCCCCCTCCACCCAGCAGAGATCATGCTAATGGAATTCTACCAGGTAAAGTTAAAGTATATTCAATCGTCTTCTCCAATACCACACCCAGCCCTCTTTTGTGTCACCTCATGTCTTTCCTGCTCTGCCCCTCAGGCTACTGGGATAACCCAATCAAGCATTGAAATTATTAACGATCCTTCCTGACATAATCAGGGACTGTACCAGGAGTGTTATGTAACTGGGATGACAGGCCACGGAGTGGAATGACAGCTCCAGGGTGCAGCAGGAGTGTTCTGGAACTGGAATGACAGGGCCAAGAGTGGAATGACAGGCCCAGGGTGTACCAGGAGTGTTATGTAACTGGGATGACAGGCCACGGAGTGGAATGACAGCCCCAGGGTGCAGCAGGAGTGTTCTGGAACTGGGATGACAGAGCCAAAAGTGGAATGACAGGCCCAGGGTGTACCAGGAGTGTTATGTAACTGGGATGACAGGCCACGGAGTGGAATGACAGCCCCAGGGTGCAGCAGGAGTGTTCTGGAACTGGGATGACAGAGCCAAAAGTGGAATGACAGGCCCAGGGTGTACCAGGAGTGTTATGTAACTGGGATGACAGGCCACGGAGTGGAATGACAGCCCCAGGGTGCAGCAGGAGTGTTCTGGAACTGGGATGACAGAGCCAAAAGTGGAATGACAGGCCCAGGGTGTACCAGGAGTGTTATGTAACTGGGATGACAGGCCACAGAGTGGAATGACAGCTCCAGGGTGCAGCAGGAGTGTTCTGGAACTGGGATGACAGAGCCAAAAGTGGAATGACAGGCCCAGGGTGTACCAGGAGTGTTATGTAACTGGGATGACAGGCCACGGAGTGGAATGACAGCCCCAGGGTGCAGCAGGAGTGTTCTGGAACTGGGATGACAGAGCCAAAAGTGGAATGACAGGCCCAGGGTGTACCAGGAGTGTTATGTAACTGGGATGACAGGCCACGGAGTGGAATGACAGCCCCAGGGTGCAGCAGGAGTGTTCTGGGACTGGGATGACAGGGCCAAGACTGGAATGACATCCAATAGATATTGTTTACCTTGACTTCCAGAAAGCTTTTGATAAAGTTCGTCATCAAAGGCTCCTAAGTAAGCTCAAAAATCATGGGATAAAAGGACAAGTCCTTTTATGGATCAAAAACTGGCTAATTCATAGAAAACAGAGAGTGAGTATAAATGGGCAGTTCTCCCAGTGGAGGGGTGTAAGCAGTGGGGTACCACAGGGATCAGTACTTGGTCCACTGCTTTTTAACTTGTTCATTAATGATTTGGAGTTGGGAGTAAGCAGTGAAGTGGCTAAATTTGCGGATGATACGAAGTTGTTCAGGGTGGTGAAAACCAGTGAGGATTGTGAGGCACTCCAAAGGGATCTGTCAAAGATGGGCAAGTGGGCGTCAACATGGCAAATGGGGTTCAATGTGGCCAAGTGCAAGGTGATGCACATTGGAGCCAAAAATCCTAAATATAAATACACGTTGATGGGGTCTGAACTGGCAGAGACTGATCAAGAGAGAGATCTTGGAGTCGTAGTAGATAACTCACTGAAAATGTCGAGACAGTGTGTGACTGCAATAAAGAAGGCCAATGCTATGCTGGGGATTATTAGGAAGGGTATTGTAAACAGATCAGCCAATATCATAATGCCCCTATATAAATCAATGGTGAGACCTCATTTGGAATACTGTGTGCAGTTCTGGTCACCACACCTTAAAAAGGATATTATAGCTTTGGAAAAAGTGCAGAAAAGGGCAACTCGAATGATAAAAGGGTTGGAACACTTTCCCTATGAGGAAAGGTTAAGGCGCTTAGGGCTCTTTAGCTTGGAGAAACGACGACTGAGGGGTGACATGATTGAGGTTTATAAGATTATGCATGGGAAAGAGCAGGTAGAGAAAGAGGTACTTTTCTCCCTTTCTCACAATACAAGAACCCGTGGGCACTCCATGAAATTGCTGAGCGGTCGGGTTAGAACGGATAAAAGGAAGTACTTCTTCACCCAAAGAGTGATAGGCTTCCGGTCGGGCTAAGATGGAGGACTGACACACTTTCGCGATTGTGCGAAGTGAGCGACGGCCGCTTTTGACAGCTTGGGCAGTTTTTAGCCCAACGCATCGCTCCCCAGTGAGGGGGGGGGACAAGCAGGCAGCAGCGCCTAAGAGGGAGTGTGAGGTTGGCGTGATCCGGCTCCCGAAGGAGCCGTTTCATGCTTTGATCTCCTCCCCCGAAGAAGGCAAGTGCCAAGCAACTCTGCAGCGGCCGTTCGAGCCGGATTACCGGTTTAAGCTCTCTACCAGCCGACCTCTTGAAGATGGGCAACAACAGTAAGTGAAAAGAAGCAATGCGAAACCCGATTTGATCGTGCTAGATAACAATAAACGTGCCGCTTACCTGAACTGTGATAAGATAAAAATTGAAACAAGCGGTTGAGCGGGAAATGACCAAACATTCCCAGAAATCCGATTCCGGCAAAGAAAATAGTTGATTGAAGGCTTTAAAACAGTAAAAAAGAACATTGTTTAACATTCCTGCGGTGGGAATTGAGATATGTGCGCAGCCGAAAACCGAAACTGACGAACTGTATCGCGGGAGGAGCAGGCCGGTGTAACGAAAAAAATACTCCGAGGTGCTGGAACAGGAAGAGGAAGCCCTGAAAGAAGGGCTGAAGCCAACAGGAAGCCAACAGGAAGAGACTCGGAGCTACAAGAGAGCAGAACCGGAAGTGAGTGTATACGAACAGACGGGACCTGGAATACGGTAACCTGACCTACTCTATACCCGAATACCATAGAGAAGTTGCGCCCGACATTTTGAGGAGGACCTGACTTTAAATTTGACTTTAAACTTCTTTTAGAGGGTTTTTAAAAGCGAAAATAGAAGGGAATGGCTGATTGAAGGCTACCCTTTAGAAGAGACTGTTTGTTTGTGAATTTGCGCACCGCAGGAAAAGCACCAAAACGGAGACCAGAAGAGGACCGAAAAGAGCTGACTCTGATCCTGACGTTAAGCCAAAAGTGAGACCAAGAACTAATTCAACACCAACTAGGCTGACACCAACCCCCAAGATGTCAAAAGAGAGGGAGAAGGATAAGAAAGAGATGTATGCTGCCATGGAGGCAATGGAGAAAAGGATGCTGGAAGCAATACAAGCTATGGGAGAACAAAGTGAAAAAAGGATGGGGGAACAGATTGAAAAGCAACTGGAGGCACAAATGGCAAAGCAGACTCAGATTCATCTGAAACAACTTGAAGAGGTTCAGGAGAAGAACATAGCGGCAATTAAAGATTTGGTCACTACTGAGATAACTTCAATCAAGCAAGAAATAGAAGGAGTCAAAAAGGAGATTCAGGCTAATGCAACCAAAACTACGGAAGTGGAAGAGAAGATGCAACAAGTGGAAGAAAAACAGGATTCTTTGACTCAGCAATTTAGAAGATCAGAAACAATGATGGAGTTCAGAAGGATGCAAACCCATCTGAGATTCAGGGGCATTAAAGAGAAGGAAAATGAAGATATAAGAGATGAAATGATGAAGGCAATAACATCATATTTGGAAGAAGATGAAGGGACAATGGACTCTGATTTTGATTTGATATACAGAGTGAACTCCAGAATTGCAGAAAAGAAAAATTTACCAAGAGATGTTATTGTACAATTTGTAACAAGAACAACTACAGAAGATATTTTTAAGAAACAATTCACCGTCCCTTTTGAAATGGAAGGAAACAAGATTATGGTGATGAGAGAACTCCCCCGAGCAGTACTGCAAGACAGAAAAAGGTATAAGCCTTTGGTGGATAAACTGAGGACTTTGAATATTAGGTACAGATGGGAAATTCCACAAGGCTTATCCTTTACTTACAAAGGTGGGAGAGTCCAGATCAGGTCGGTGACGGATTTTTATAAATTTAAGGCGGACAATTCTGACGTCTTTGGAGAACTTTAAATTAAGAATCTACAATGGATTACAAATTGTTGTCATGGAACGTGAATGGATTAAATTCACCTAACAAGAGGAAAAGAATCAATTATTGGATACAAAAACAAAATTGTAACTTGATATGCTTGCAAGAAACTCATATTAGAAAACTGGATGCCAAATATTTAAAAAATGTTAAATTGGGATTAGAATTTTATTCCTCGGCCTTAAATAAGAAAAAAGGTGTGGTGATATATGTGAAAAAGGATTTACAACCTAAAGAAATTTTCAAAGATTTGGAAGGAAGATATGTGGGTGTGGAAGTGATGATTCAACAGAAAAAGACACTGGTGGTCAATATATACGCACCCAATGGAGCAAAAGAAAAGTTCTTTAAGGACTTAACTGAACACCTACAAGGACAAACTTATGATCAAGTTATTTTGGCCGGAGACTTTAATGGAACTATAGATCGGCTGGATAGACAATCACAAAAAGGCAACGAAATTAGTGGAAAATTGCCAAAGAACTTTTTTGAACTAGTCAAACAGGAAAAACTAGAAGATGTGTGGAGGAAATGGAACCCAACGCAGAAAGATTTTACTTTTTATTCCAATAGACATTGCTCTTTTTCCAGAATTGATATGATTTGGATGTCAGAAGAATTGTCAATGAAAACACAAAAAATAGAAATCCTGCCTAGATGTAACTCGGATCACAACCCTGTTTTGTGGACCTCTACTGAAAGGAATAAATCCTTTCTTTGGAGAATAAATGAAGATTTGTTGGATAAAAAAGGTGTTATGGAAATGTTAAAAGAAGAAACAAAACAATATTTCCAACAAAATCTGAATAAAGAGACTTCAATACAGGTAGTGTGGGACGCTTACAAAGCTGTGATGAGAGGGATTCTCATCTCACAAAATGTGAAGCAAAAGAAGGAAAAACTTCAAAGGCAAGTGGAAGTATTGGAACAAATAGCCCAAAAAGAAAAAGAACTGAAGAAGAAACCGGGGAAAAAGAAGATTATTAGAGAACTACAGTTGCTGAAAGAACAGCTGAATGATTTTTTGAACCAAGAGCTTTATTGGAATTTAAAGAAGTTACAACAGAAATCTTTTGAAGGGGCGAATAAACCGGGGAAATATCTAGCTTGGCAACTCAAAGCAAGAAAAGAAAGAAGAATGATAACCAAAATTATAGAAGAAGGAAAAGAATTCGTTGACCCTAATGGTATAAAGAGAAGTTTCTTCAAGTATTATGCTAAATTGTTTCAAGCAAATAGAATTGATCTTGAGAAGATTGAAAGATATTTAGAAGAGATTCCACTATCCAAAATAAGCAAAGAGTTTAAAGATTTACTAAATGGGCCAATCCAAACAGAGGAAGTGAGGAAGGCAATTGAAGAAGCGAAGTTGGGGAAGGCGCCAGGGCCGGACGGATTTACCGCGAAGTTTTATAAAAAAATGAAAGAGGAACTTGTCCCGGCCCTGGAAGCTTTATCCAACGACATACGGATGTGCAAGAAAGTGCCAGACTCATGGAAAGAGGCAATCATTTCATTGATACCAAAGGAAGGCCAAGAACTAACGAATGTAAAGAACTACAGGCCAATTTCTCTCCTAAATAATGACTATAAGATCTTTGCAAAAATTATTGCAGAAAGAGTGAAAAACTACTTACAAACAGTGATTTCAGAAGATCAAGCGGGCTTTCTGCCAAAAAGACAAATTCGAGATAATGTAAGAATAGTAATGGACGCAGTGGAATACTATGAAAAGCACCCTGAAAAAGAGGTAACTTTTTTGTTTGTGGATGCGGAAAAAGCATTTGACAATCTTAATTGGAAGTTTATGTTACAGATGATGGAAAAAATTGATACGGGACAACAGTTCAGAAATTGTATTGAAGCTATCTATTCGGAACAAAGAGCTACACTGAATGTAAATAAAGAATTGACCGATAGCTTCAAGGTACAGAAAGGTACTCGGCAGGGTTGTCCCTTGTCACCGCTATTGTTCATTTGGGTGTTGGAGGTACTTTTACAAAAAATACAACAAGATCAAGAGATTAAGGGTTTGACACATAAAGGTTTTAAATATAAATACCGTGCTTTTGCAGATGACGTAATGTTTATTGTGGAAAACCCGACGGAAGAGTTACCGTTACTATTTCAAAAAATAAAAGATTTTGGAGAATTGGCAGGATTTTATGTAAACAAGAATAAAACGAAGCTTATTTGCAAAAATATGACGAAACAAAAACAAGTGGAACTACAAAATTTGGTACAATGTGAAGTGGTAAAGAAGACGAAATACTTAGGCATTGAGTTAACTGCAAAGAATATAGACTTATATAAGAACAATTATGAAAAACTATGGGCTAAGTTAACCCAAGACTTTAAGAAATGGGACAAAATGAACTTGTCACTGATGGGAAGAATTTCAGTTATAAAAATGAATGTCCTACCACGTTTGATGTTCCTGTTCCAAACAATACCAATACTTAGTAAGACAGATTTGCTGCAAAGGTGGCAACAAGAACTATCAAAGTTTGTTTGGGCAGGCAAGAAACCGAGAATTAAGATGAAAATACTTTGTGATGCCAAGGACAGAGGTGGACTACAGCTACCAAATCTCAGATTATATTATGAAGCGGTTTGTATGACCTGGTTGAAGCAATGGGTGAAATTAGAAAATGATAAGCTATTGGGGTTAGAAGGTCATGATTGTAGATTTGGTTGGCATGCATATTTATGGTATGACAAAACAAAAATGGATAGCTTTTTTAAGCATCATGTGGTAAGAAAAGCATTATTTGTGGTATGGATGAGATATAAAAAATATTTTGGTGATGTAAGGCCACTTTGGATTGTACCAGTGGAAGTGTTAACATCTTACTCAAGACGTAGAGACAAAGATTGGTTGCTGTATAAAGACATAATAAAAAAAGAGGGAACAGAATGGGTAATGAAAAAGCAGAATGAAATTGAATATGAATATGAATGGTTGAAATACATGCAGATCTCTGACCTTTTTAGGTCAGACAAAAGAAATTATGGTTTTAGAGAGGAAAAAAATGAAATGGAAAAGGTATGGGAGAGTGGAGGGGGAAAAGATATCTCTAAAATGTATAAAGTGTTGTTAAAATGGTATACAGAAGATGAGACTGTGAAAGAGCAAATGTTAAAATGGGCAATAAATATGAATAAGGAAATTGACATAGAAACCTGGGAATATTTGTGGAAAAATGCTATTAAAATATCACCCTGTACCAATGTTAGAGAGAATTGTTACAAAATGATGTATAGGTGGTATATGACCCCAAAGAAAATTGCAAATATGAACCAGAATATGTCAAATAAATGTTGGAAATGTAAAAAACATGAGGGCTCATTTTACCATATGTGGTGGACTTGTGAAAAAGCTACACTCTTTTGGACAAAAGTCCACAAAGAAATGCAAAAAATACTTAAGTGCTCTTTCAAGAAAGCGCCTGAAATTCTGCTTTTGGGACTAAAAATGGAAGAAGTTAACTCGACTAAAAGGACTTTATTCTGGTACCTTATTACAACAGCGAGGATGATTTATGCACAATTTTGGAAGACTGAGAAAGTACCAGAAATCGAAGACTGGATACAAAAAGTTCTGTTCATGGCAGAAATGGATAAAATTACAAAGAAGTTGAATAATCAAGAAGACAACGTGTTTTTTCAAGAATGGAATGACTTTAAAATATATCTGGAAAAGAACTGGGATGTAAAACAAAACTTAATATGTTTAGATCAATATTAAGTCAAATGATGTTATCTTGAGGTTGGATGATAACAAATGATGTGTTAATGATATAATGAAATTTGTAAGAAGGGGGAGAAGCATTGCGGGAAGCCACTGGAGGGAGGGGAGGAAGGGAATGAGGTAAACAATGGACTGAATGATTTAATCTTATATGTTATGTTCCTAAGAAAATAAAAAATTTGTTTACCAAAAAAAAGAAGTGTTTGTGTGTGAAGCTACAAATATATTCTGGTAGGGAACTGGTTCTAAAACAGTTCTGTTTGAAATGACAGACCAGAAACTGTTTGGGAACCATTCCTCTTCCAGATTATATCATCTGTCTGAAATTCCTCAATGTTTAAGTAACTCTTCTATCGGAAAAAGTTATTCGCTGCTTGAATTAACCTCAGCCAGAAGGGGCTTTTCCACATGCTGCCCCCCCATCAGTTCTGGCTCCAGACCGGCTTCAGTTTAACCCCTGATTTCTGCACCCAGTTTTGTGCTTTTAGTTTTCCCTTTGCCACCTCCACCCCCCAGTTTTTCCCCCAACTCTTTTGAGACCACTCTTACCCTGATTTTTTTCTGGAAGCTGATTGTGAGTCACCTTTTTCTGTTGGTTTTCTTTGGCCCTTTCTGCACTCTCCTTTTAATCCATGTTCACTGCGGTGTCCTCCAAGCAATTCTGCACTAAAACTGAGTTTAACCTTTTTAATCCAGGTTTTTTTCCTGCACTAAAATTTAGTTCAACCTTCTTTTTATTCTGCTTTCCCCCTCCCATTCTGCATTACATTACCTCCTTTCGGTGGTCAGCCCAGTTTCAGCCTGCTGTTGCCCCAAGTTATTTGGATGCTGTTTTGCCATAGACTTAAATTGCCTCGACTCGAACACTTGGAAAATCCAGAGTGGCAGGCAAATGCAGAAAGGACCATAGTCCCACACCCACTCCCATACACCTCCAGCCCACTTTTCAACAACTGCACTGTTGTTATCATCAAACAACTCCCTCTCCTTTCCTTTCCTTTCCTTTCTCCCTGAAGATGAGCCATTTCATTTTGGATTCTTTAAAATGGCATTACAAATCTTGATATATCAATCTACTGCTGTGATGGTATGGTATGTCAAGCAGGTTCTCTGAATTCCCAGCTTTCATTTTTTAAAAGCCTTTACCCCCTTCCTTGGCAGAGATCTAAAGAAAAAGGCATATCTCCACAAGGGAAGGAACTAAAGCCTTTCTTTCTTTCTTTCTTTTATTAAAGTTGGGTATTTAGAGAACCTGCTTGTATCATTACAGCAGTAGATTGATATATCAAGATTTTAGTGCCTTTTTTTAAAAATGCAGCCGTTATATCGATATAAGCATGCACAAATATTAAAAGGGGGGTGCTATGATGCCACCGATGATGATACTGATAAGAACAGCACCCTCTCTTGAAAATACTGATTATTTCAGGCATGTGTAGAAGAAAATAAACTGACTTCACAACTATGAAAATGCAGAGGAGGGCAGACATGCAGACATGCAGAAGAACCATGCCCAACCTGATTCCAATGCTTGTGGATTGACTGCCAAGAAAATCAGAAGTTGAGCGAGTGAAAAACCCTAGATCCTATGTGATATAGTAGTCAAATGTTTTACTAGGTCTAGAGAACCCCAGGTTCAAATCCACATTCATCATAAAACTCATTTGGTGATCTTGGTCTGGTCAGCATAAATTGTTGTGAGGATAAAATGGTGGAAAGGAGACTCATGCACATCACCGAAAAACTTGGAAAAGGGGCAGGATCTTCCACAGCCCATTTGATAGCACATGCACAGTCCACTTTTGTGAATATAGGGTCATTAAGGCTTATGGGTTCATATTTTTAAAAGAATGCCAGCAAATCACCTCATTGTTGCTGTTTAATGCCTGACTTGATTACTGTGCCAAGCAGCTTAGTGCCTGCACAACAGCCACTTGTACTACAGAATCATGGCTCAGCCAAATTGCATGTAACTGAGGAGTTCAATCGAGGTAAGTTTGATTAGCAAACATGATCTCATCAACATTCTCAGCATGCCTGCTCCAAAGAGACAGATAATGTTAGCATTTGTCAGAATGTGTGAAAATCACGGAAAATAAGTTTACTATAACTTTGCATGATACACACATTTCTCATTAGGTGAATATTACACCATCATAAACAATAATGCAATGAATTAATTGCTTAACAGCATATCAGAGAAAGAGCAAAGGAGATCTCTTGAGAATTTTTCCTGTCATTAAGCTGTTTTTGTACCACCGTCAGAATGAAGGATCTGAAAATGTCCTCTTCCTTCTGACCTTCAAATTGTATGATATAAACTTTTTCTTCAAAATCACAAATCTCTTTAAATGTTTCTTAGAGGAATTCTGCATGGGCATATAACTCAGAAGAGTATGTCCTTAACTTTCTAAATTAATTGACATTTAGTGAAAACTCCTTTGGGGCAATTTAGAGTACTGATGTATTGCATTGTCCTTTTGCTTTAGAAATATTAGTAAGGTCAACAGACAAAACAAACAATATCCAACAAGAAGTGTGGTGTGATAAATTATAGCACTCAGAAAGAAAACCATGAACTTCCAATCAAAAAGCACATAACATGGAAGACAGGGTTCAAATGCCATTTCACTCATGAGTACCTGAGTAAAAAGGATGCAAGTCTGGTGACTGTTTTGCTCAGTTCTTCATACCTAGGCTTCAGTAATTTTTCATGGGTCAAATGGGTGCTGTCTCCGATGGTTTTTAATATCTCTATGTGCCCTCTTGCCCAGATTGCCTGGAGGCATGGATTGGGTTGTCACCAATATGCGGATGACACCCAGCTCTATCTGTTGCTGGATGGCCAGTCCAACTCCAAACCAGAAGACCTAGACTGGGCATTACAAGCTGTGGCTGGTTGGCTTAGGCTGAGCCAGATGAAATTGAATCCAACAAAGACAGAGGTCCTGTACCTGAGTTGGAGCGGTCCAAGGGTATAGATCCCGCTCCCGACCTTCAGCGGGGCACCACTCGTGCCAGCGCCCAAGGTTAGGAGTTTGGGAGTGCTCCTAGATGCCTCCTTAACAATGGAGGCCCAGGTAGCAGCCACTGCCAAGTCGGCCTTTTACCATCTTCAGCTGATCAGGCAGTTGGTTCCCTTCCTCAAACGCAATGACCTGGCAACAGTGATCCATGCAACGGTCACCTCAAGATTGGATTACTGTAATGCCCTCTACACGGGGCTGCCCTTGTCGCAAATCCAGAAGCTGCAGCTGGTGCAAAACGTTGCGGCCAGGTTGCTGATGGGAATCCCAGTTCGGGATCACATCTTACCTGTGCTAAAGACATTGCACTGGCTGCCTATAGCATACTGTGGTTGCTTCAAGGTGCTGGTTCTTACCTTTAAAGCCCTTTATGGCCAGGGACCTGCATACCTGAGGGACCGCCTTTCCCCGTAGGTACCCCAGAGGACACTGCGATTGGGGACCCAGAATCGGCTGGCTCTCCCAAGTTCTGAGGCCAGATTGGTGGTAACTGTGTTCTTGTTTTGTATATATATTGTAATAAACTCAATAAATTTTTTAAAAATTGATCTTCTCAAGGGCTGTCAATATTAATAGCAGGCCAGGTATTATTAAGGATTTCTACAATCCTCAGGGCAAACAAAGAGAACTTCCTAAAGGTCAGAATTCATGAGAGCATCCTGAGGTTTGGACTTTTAAAAGTATTTAGTACCCATTACAAAGATAACTGATTTTTTCCAACTATCTCCCAGCACCATAAAACAATATATGTTGGTCTCTTCCCAAGTTGGTATCTTCCCGAACACCATAAAACAATATATTTTGGTCTCTTCCCAAGATGGTTATTTGGGAAAACACCTGTACTGACAAAACCTAATCTATTCCTAACAATGCTAATCTCAATCCTTGCATAGCAACCTCTCACATCAAGTCTTATGGCTGCGTTAAACCAGTGAAATTAGAACTGCATTAAGGTATTAAGATTTAATTATTTTCTTAATGTCCTTACTGAAGCCTGAGAAATAATTCTCCTATGTCTTTGAAATGCTAATGTTTTAATATATTTTTGCTTTGCTATAAGTTTGTTTTTATAATTCCTAAAAATGGTATGTATAAATAAAATTTCAGGATTGTTAATTTATTTAGGGAAACTACAGTGTAAAGGGGAGATGAAATGTGCACTGTCTCACCATTAGTACTACATTTAGTCATGCACATACCTTAAACATGATTCAAGGTGAATGTGGCCCATTTTTCAGTCTAATCCACACCAAAACAGCTTGAGCACAATGAAGAACTGTTCCTTTCATCTATCGCATCTCATTTTGTGAGGACCCCTCCCCCTCCTCCTGCCAAGACCCCTAGACAGTAGGGTCCCCCTCTTATTTTGAACTTAGTTTTTTTAATAGGCACCGTCTTTTAGAACCTAAGTGCCAGGATATCTGAAACTTGGGGAGTCTCATTAAAGGAACTGGATTCAGCCATGACATTGGAAAATCCCAGGAAAGAAGAGGAAGTGTGTACTGGAATTAGAAACTGATAAAGTGCAATCTCCCCCTCAGTGGAAGACTTTTCAACACTGGGGACATCACCCGATATTCTGACATACCCCAGAGATGTCTGACTATGCCCAGGAAGTTGCTATATTGTTATTTATTTATTTATTCACATTTATAGCCCGCCCTTCCCAGAAGCGGGCTCAGGGCGGGTAACAACATGTCATTTAAACAAATACATTAGTTAATGTAATAACATTAAAATTTAAAACATCATCATAATTATTAAAATGGTGGTCACAACTAATAATAAGAAAAAAATTCTGGTTGTGGGAGGTTCCTGGCCATGGCCAGTAGTTGTTATCAGAGTGACAAACACCTCAGGGAGGCCATATATGGATGTCCACTGCCTCAGCCAAAGGCCTAGCAGAACAACTCCGTCTTGCAGGCCCTGCGGAATGAAGTAGATCCCACAGGGGCTTGATCTCAATGGGGAGCATGTTCCACCAGGCAGGGGCCAGGGCGGAGAAAGCCCTGGCCCTGGTCGAGGCAAGACAGACGTCTTCTGGACCAGGGACTACCAGGAGGTGTTGATCCATAGAGCATAGTGCTCTTCGGGGCATATACAGGAAGAGGCGGTCCTTTAGATATGTTGGTCCCAGGCTATAAAAGGCTTTAAAGGTTATTACCAACACCTTGAAGCAGATCCAGAATTCTACTGGTAACCAATGCAATTGGCGAAGTACCTGCCAAACGTACCTGCATAGGTGTTGCTGTTAGCGGGCGTGTTGCTGCATTTTGCACCAACTCCTGGTTACTCTTTTCCTCTTTTACTCAATCAAGAAGGACACTCAAGTCATTAATTTGCCCTCCATCCTGTTTTAGGAGTCATTTTGCCTGATCCAGACTTTTGTGTCCATGCATATTTGGGTCCCTTCAACCTAATTAAAGTATGTTAAACATGTTGCCTCACCCAGACTCTTCGTGCCCATGCAGATTTAGATCACAATAGCCTCATCAAGGTATTTTTCCTGCCAAAGTTTGAGAGAAGTTAACTTTAAAGCAGACAATGACATTGATACTTTTGATCTTGACCAGTGCTCCCTCCAAGCTGAGTTAGTGTGAGCTAGCTCACAGTTTTTTAGCCTCTGGCTCACAGATTTTTGTCTTAGCTCAAGAAGGATGGCTCGAGAGCTAACTAATTTATGCAATAGCCAAATCGCTCACTCACAACTTTAATGCTAGTAGCTCACAAAGTAGAATTTTTGTTCACAAGACTCCACAGCTTAGAGGGAGCATTCTTGACCCAATCCAAAGTCAGGATGGTCAAAACACCACCTACCCTGGGGATCTTCTGTCAAAAAAGAGGACCTGATGCCCTAGCAAATTGTTCCTGAGATGCCTAGTCCAGACTTCTGCTGGTCACAACTCAGGTTTCCTTCTGAGAAACCCTGCTACACCCTGCTCGGCCAGGTGCCTCCTTCCCCACCCCATGCAAGGCAAATCCTTCCCCACCCTGCACAGGGCTCCAGCGACCAGCTCATGGCAGTTTGCAACTGTCCTGTGCATATCAAGGGCCACCCTGCACATCAGTCATGGTGGCGGCATCAGGGAGTAGCCCATCCCCAGGCTACTGGCCCACTGGAAATTTTCCACCGAGCCTTAATGTTGACTCTCCCCACTCCCTGCCCCAGTTTTCAGCAAGATGCCACTACAAAGGCAGGAGTCCAAACATCTAGGCATTGCCAAGGTAGAAAGAAAACACATGATATGGGCAGTTCAGGGCTGGTAAAAGTTAATTTTGAGGCAAAGTTTGGGTTCAATTATAGGCCCAGCAGCTTGAATTAAAAAAGCTATTTGTTCTTTCCAGGCTTGAAAAATAAGTGAGGGATGAGAGAACAGAGATTGTGTGAACTGGCTGAAGGGGAACTGAAGGAAGATCCAAGATCCTGAAACCTTTCTAAATAAGGAATGGGGGAGGGTGTTTGGAAGCAGCCTCAGTTACCTCATTGAGCTAAGGGTTTTTTTTGTGGGGGGAGGGGGGGCTCAAGCAGCCTTAAACAGAGTCTCATGACTGCCTAACTTTTGGAAAGAAAATACTAACATGGGTATAATTATTTCTAAGACTGAATGCTAATACAGCAAGACTTGTTTGTAGCTAAGTGTCCTGATACATTGCTGAAAGGTGTCGATAAATTGTTTAGATACACGGTAAAGTTTTATTCACTTTGGAGCTCTGTTGTACTCAGTGTGATAATATTAAGGTGCAGTCTTATTCTCTCTGTCATCCTTTGAACCTCTGAGGTGATAATGTCAAGAAACTCTGCTTCTTAGCTTCATGTGACTAGTAGAAAGAAGCAGTCCCACATGTCATGAAGGAAAGAAAAGGTGAAGAAAAGGACTGATGGCAACACCAGCAAATGCAGATAATACATTTGTTAATTCCTCACATCCCATATACTGATGTGCCCTCTTCCTTCTCCAAGGAGCTCAGCATGGCATAGGTGGATGCAGTGATCCTATTTCCCTTTCTACATTTTGCGAGGTAAGACTGTCTGACAAAGAATGACTGTCCCAATGTAACCCAGTACGTTTGTTGTCCTAACAGAAATATGGAGCCAGATCTCCCCAATGCAAGTCATAGAATCATAGAATCACAGAGTTGGAAGGGACCTCCAGGGTCATCTAGTCCAATCCCCTGCACAAGGCAGGAAATCCACAAATACCTACCCCTCAACACCCACAGTGACTGCTGTTCCATGCCCAGAAGATGACAAGAAACCTCCAGGATTGCTTCCTGCCCCCAAAGTGGCATGTAAGAAAACGCCACAAGAATTAAGCACTGAGGCAACCCTTCCTGCTTTTCCTCTCATGATCTGCCTAAGTTCATACAATCAGCATCACTGTCAGATGTCCATCTACCCTGTTTGAAAACCTCCAAAGAAGGAGAGCCCACCACTTCCCAAGGAAGCCTGTTCCACTGAGGAACCGTGTTCCACTGAGGAACTGACCGCTCTGTCAGGAAGTTCTTCCTAATGTTTAGCTGAATGTTTCAACCCACTGGTTCTGGTCCAACCTTCTGGGGCAACAGAAAACAACTCAACACCATCCTCTAGATGAAAGCCCTTCAAGTACTTGAAGATGGTTCTCATATCACCTCTCAGTCGTCTTCTCTCCAGGCTAAACATACTCAGCTCCTTCAGCCTTTCCTCATAGGACTTGGTCTCCAGACCCCTCACCATATTCATTGTTCTCCTCTGGACATGGTCCAGCTGGTCTATATCCTTCTTAAATTGTGGTGCCCAAAACTGAACACAATACTCTAGGTGAGGTCTAACCAGAGCAGAGTAAAGTGGTACCATCACATCTCATGATCTGGACACTATACTTCTGTTGATACAGCCCAAAATCACATTTGCCTTTTTAGCAACCACATCACACTGCTGACTCATGTTCAGCGTATGGTCTACTAAAACCCCTAGATCCTTTTCGCACATACTACTGCCAAGACTAGTCTCCCCCAACCTATAATTATGCATTTGATTTTTCCTACTTAAACCCAGAACTTTACATTTATCCCCAATGAAATTCATTTTATTTGTTTTAGCCCAGTTTTGCAGCCTGTCAAGATCATCCTGTATCCTGACTCTGTCTTCTACCGTATTTGCTACCCCTCCCAATTTAGTATCATCTGCAAATTTAATAAGCATTCCCTCTATCCAAATCATCCAAATCATTGGTAAAGATGTTGAACAAAACAGGTCCCAGGACAGATCCTTGAGGCACTCCAGTTGTCACTCCTCTCCAAGAAGATGAGGAACCATCCACAAGAACTTTTTCGATGCGATCTGTCAACCAGTTACAGATCCACCTAACAGTCATAGGATCCAAACCACATTTTTCCAATTCGTTAACAAGTATATTATGTGGAACCTTATCAAAAGACTTACTAAAATCAAGATAAACTAGGTCTACAGCATTCCCCTGATCCAGCAAGTTAGTAACTTTCTGAAAAAAAAGAGATAAGGTTAGTCTGACATGACTTGTTCTTGAGAAACTCATGCTGGCTCTTAGCAATTACAGCCATCCTTTCTAAATGCTCAAGGACTGTTTGTTTGATTATTTGTTCTAAAACTTTACAAAGTATAGATGTTAAGCTGATGGGTCAGTAGTTATCCAGATCCTCCTTTTTCCCTTTCTTGAAAATGGGGACATTTTCCCACCTCCAATCTTCTGGCACCTCACCTGTTCTCCAAGAATTCTCAAAAATAATGGACATAGGCTCAGAAATTACTGAGTTCTTTTGCTACCCTTGGATACAGCTCATCTGGCCCCAAAGACTTCATTTCACCTAAAGAAACAAGGTGTTTATATGCTACCCCTATGTCAATCCTAGGCTGCAACTCCATTCCCCCATGTGTTCTGTTCTTGCCATGTTGAGCATCATTTCCCTTGCAAGAGAACATTGAGGAAAAGTAGGAATTGAGCAGTTCTGCCCTCTCTTCATCACCTGTTTCACTTTCCTGTCTCCTCAATGGGCCTACCATGTCCTTGCTTTTTTTTTTTTTTAGCATCTCTTGCTAGCCTAAGCTCATACTGAGTTTTAGCTTTCCTAACTCTCTCTCTACAAGCACTGGTTATTTGTTTGTATTCATCCTTGGTTATAAGGCCCTCCTTCCACTTTCTGAATGAGTCTTTTTTATTTTTCAAGTACTTAGAAAGCTGTTTATGGAGCCACCTTGGCTTCTTTAGGCTCCTTCCATTTTTCCTTCTCATAGGAATAGCAGATCCCCTTGTTTCCCTCTCTACTTTCTGGGAAAATGAAGTTGGCAGCAAGACAAGTAAGGAATTTATTGGACCCTCCATTCTTAGCAGAGTTGGACTTCCAACAGATATCTGTGTAATTGAAATCTCCCATGGCTGCCATGTCCTGTATCTTTGAGAACTTTGTAACCTGTTGTAGGAATGTCTCATCTAAATACTCTGCCTGGATTGGTAGTCTATAGCAGACGCCCACCATGATATCAGTATTATTTCTTACTCCTTTTATTTTTACCCAGAGACTCTCAACTGGACTTTCATGCTCAGATTCACATATTTCCTCACAAGTATATCCCTCCTTTACATATAATGCAACTCCCCCACCCTTCCTTATTTTTCTGTCCCTTTCAAATAAATTACACCCCTCAATCCTAATATTCCAATTGTGAGTGTCATCCCACCAAGTTTAAGTAATGCCTATTAGGTCATAGTTCCCTTCCTGTATTAGTCCAAGTCACTTGTACATATATATGAAGCTACCTTATATTGAATCAGATCAGTACTGTCTACTCAGACTGGCAGATCTCCAGGGTCTTTTTAGCTGGAGATGCCAGGGGTTGAACCTGGGATCTTCTGCATGCCAAGCAGATGCTCTAGCACTAAGCCACAGCCCTCTCCCTTACTTGAATTGCTATGCCACAATGGATCTTTTTTTGTTATATTTCTCTTCTAAAAATGGGGTAAAATAAGGAGAGTAGGACAGAAGATGAAAGAGAGTAAGAAGCAAGTAAAACAGAAAAGGAAAAGACAGGAAGAGAAGATGGTAGGAGAAATAGAAGAAGACAAAGGATACACGGAGTTAGGAGATACAGCAGCTTGTTGTAAAGGTGGCAGAGTTTTATGCAGCCAACCAGAATTATATTGCTTTAGGATAAACTGCTCTGTACTAACAGCATTGAGATAATCATGGGCAGTGAATAAAAAGGCTCAGCTGGCTCTGAGTCCTTATTGGAACAATTTGTTGGCTTCCTGTGATCTTTCTGAAGTACTGAGTTCAAGGAGCAGACAATCAGACTGATGACTGGCTGTTACTGCCGCATCAACCAACTCCTTAAATACCCTGCTGGGTACATCATGTCAGAGCTGCACAGGAAGGACGAAGGAGAAAATGAGAGGAGGACAATGAAGAAGAAAAGAAGGACAATAAGACACCTCATAAGAAAAAAAAACCAGAGCTGGAAGACTGGAGTTTGTGTCAACAGGTAAAAGTAGATCTACCTGAATCTGATGCAACCAGGCAGACCCTTAAGTTGTTACATTATGAACAGCTCTGGAAATGTATAGTAATTATTGGATTTACACATACCTAAAGCCCTGAGCTGGAAAGCCCAAGCTAGCCTGATCTCATCAGATCTCAGAAGCTCAGCAGGATTGGCCCTGGTTAGTATTTGGATGGGAGACCACTAAGGAAGTCCAGGGTCACTACAGAGAGGCAGGCAACAGCAAACCATCACTGAATGTCTCTGGCCTTAAAACCCATGGTGTCACCATAAGTCAGTTGTGACTTGATGGCCTACCCAAAAAAGCATTATAATCCCATATCTCTCCTTATATATAAAAGAGTTTTCGTGTGAGATGTTCCACACACCTCCCCAGCCTTTGGGTCCCTGGTCTGTCGCTCAGGAAGGGGGCCAATCCCCTCACCACATTCCCTCCCTCCGTCGCCTCCATCCTGCCCACAGACCCACCGGGCGGTGTCTCGCCCTCAATCTCCGGGGAGCTGCCACCTGGAATGGATGCTCCGGCAGCTGGACACCTCCGAGCCCCACCTCCTAACCCCACCACCTTGCTGCCTGGCCTATGCCTGCATGGGACCCACTGCCCCGCGCACCACTGCAGGAGGCCCCTGCGCTGCCAGTGCCCGGCCACCCACAGATGCTATGCCGACCCCTTTCCCTGCCCCTCGAGATGGCGGTCTCACCGGGGACCCAGCAGCACAGGCCCAGCCCTCATTCCCCTTGCAGAAAGCCTGCGGCTGAGCTGCCACACTGGTCAGAGGGCCCTCATGCCACCCATGGTCCTCCCCCTGCACCACGACCCCGCCAGGCCAGGACCACTGCGCGTGGCTGGCCTGCGAGCCGGCGGCCAACACCGGACTGCCAGGCCACCCAGCGGGGGAGTCACCCCGGAGGACGCTGCCTGCACCAGGACACCACCGCGGCCCATGTCGCCACCCCGGGATCTTGGTGGCACATCCACGCCATGCACGGAGGTCCCACGTCCTTCTAGTGCTCGTTGTCTTGGTCCCACAATGAGCCTTGCTCCTAATCTTGCATAATGGGTGGTTTCAGATGACAAATTTGAAACTTCCCATCAGTGTTAAGAAACCATATCAACCATATCAAATGCCTTATAACCTAATTCCTTGTGGACGCCAAGTACCTGTTGGAAACCAAATCAGAAAGACATATGAATTGAACCTATGATACATATATTTGTGGAAGCAAGTGCTATTTTACTTATATGCCTTTACAAGGTAGCTGAAACAATATAGATATTTTTGACTCATGCCCATGTCTCTGTAAAATACATTGAATTAAACTGCATAAGTGACAGTAATGTTAGCAAACTGTGTTGGTATCAAAGACCAATAAGAATTTCAAAGACCTCAAAGAGAAAGGAATTCTATTCTGCTAGTCTTTTTATGACAGAAAATAATATGACATCATAATAGCTATATCAGCTATAATAAAAAATGAATTCCCCTGACAGATATTACCCGTAAGTGCAGTGTGTAAATAAATGATTAATGCAAGTTCAATTACAAAAAACCTGCAATACTAAGACAGTAAAGGAACCAGCCAAAGCGGAATTAAAATGCCCTCCAGCAGCATTTTGACCACACTTAACTCCGTTTATAATACATAATAGTTTAGCAATGTTAACAATCTGTTAACAGACATTAGCAAAGTTTTCCATGTAGTTCCACCCTGGAACCTAGATTTGAATGTAAGTTTTATGTAGCTTCTGATGGCAGCAGATGCTACTAAGTTATAATAGCTATGGGGTAGGGAACAACTTCCAATTGTCATATCTAAGTCAATATTTCATCTCTGTCAAGGGAGGCAATAAGCACAACAGCCCTAGAGCAGGCTTGTCTTCAGCTTGCCTCTGCCTGAATGGTGTAATTGTCCTTAAGCAGCGCCCTGACAACAGTCACTGGTTCGGAACAAAAGTCAATTGTTATACCAGCACAGGAATCCCATCATTGAGTCTATTTGCTCTAACAGCAGAATGCCACAGTAGCAGGCCCAGATAAAATATATGGTCCTTAATACACCATAAGACTCTTTTTTATTCATACCTTCATTTTAAGAATTCATTTTATTTTATTTACAGAACTTATTTACACAACAGAAACACTTGTATCTATTAGGGATGGGCATGAACTGGGAAAATTGAGGTTCATGGTTTGTGGGGGTTTACCTTTCCATTTAACAAACTGGTTCATGTTTCATGAGGTTTGTGGAATGGTAGAACAGCCCTCCTATGGGCTAGAGATGAAAAACTCACAGTGAGTCTCCAGCTGACTTTCCTCTACCTGCCCACCATGTTTGGTGAGGATTGCAATTGGGGGGGGGGGGAAGCAGGTGCCACCAGGAAATTGCTCTCTTAGGAGTGGTCGAACAGACCCCCTGCAAACTAGAGACATCAAACTCACAGAGGACCTCCCCAGAATAGCCCTCTACCTGCCCTCCAAGTTTGGTGAGCATTAGCTTTGGGGTACTGAGCAGCAGCTCCCCAAAGCAGGTCCCCCCAGGAAAGTGCTATCCAGGGAAATCACAGCCACAGGTTCAGGAATCAGGACTATGTCAAACAGACCCCCTGCAAGCTAGAGACATCAAACTCACAGGTTCAGGAATCAGGACTGTGTCAAACAGACCCCCTGCAAGCTAGAGACGTCAAACTCACTGGCTGAACCCTTCTGCCTGGCTCTAGCAGGGGGACAGGTGTAGCTCAGAGCCCTGAGACCACCTCAGCCAGGGACAGGTGTACATAACTCCCACTGAGGAGGACTGTGTGGGTCCTCAGCCAAGGAACCCCCTGGCTGAGCACCACTGCCTGGGTGTAGCAGAGGGACAGGTGACTAGGAGCCCTGAAACACCAATACTGTTCACAGACTTCCAATTCCTTCCCTCTCTGCCTCTAACAGTAACTACTCCCTCTCTGCCTAACTGCCTGCTTTTGTTGTTGTTCAGTTGCACAGTTGAGTCTGAATCTTTGTGACCCCATGGACCACATCACGCCAGGCCCTCCTGTCTTCCATTGTCCTCCAGAGTTCGCTTAATTTCATGTTCACTGCATCAGTAACACTGTCTAACCATCTTATCCTTTGTCATCCCCTTTTTCTTTTACCTTCAATCTTTCCCAGCATCAAGGTCTTCTCCAGTGAGGGGTCCCTTCTCATTTGTTGGCTTCTAGAGCTGCCTATCAAGCTTTGGAGAGCCACTATGGTGTTTCCAGGGCTGCAGAAGTCCATCCCGCCGTTGCCTGAACAATTGATTCATTGGCACCAGCACATCTGAACATAAGAACATAAGAGACGCCAATGTTGGATCAGGCCAAAGGCCCATCCAGTCCAACACTCTGTGTCACACAGTGGCCAGAAATACCAGTGCCATCAGGAGTTGCACCAGTGGGGCCAGGACATTAGAAGCCCTCCCACTGTTGACCCCCCCCAAGCACCAAGAAGACAGAGCATCACTTGCCCCAGAGCCCCTATCTATACCTTATGACTAATAGCCACTGATGGACCTCTGCTCCATATGCTTATCTAATTCCCTTTTGAAGCTGTCCATGCTTGTAGCTGCCACCACTTCCTGTGGCAGTGAATTCCATGTGTTAATCTGACCCACAAACTGCTCCAACGAACCTCATGAACCTCCATGAAAAATGGTTCGGTTCATGGATGGTTTGTGGGAGACACGATCACATGAACCGAGGCTCGTGAACCATGAACCAGGCTTGGTTTGTGATAAATTTCAGTTCGTAGTTTGGTTCATGCCCATCCCTAGTATCTACCAACCAAAATCTTCCAAGTTTTATGGTCTGGCTGGTTTTTTAATACTAGTTTTGAATTAATAATTTTAATTTTATTTGTAATTATTTATCTTATTTATAGGCCAGCTTTTTCAATGAGACTCAAGGCAGATTACAAAGGGAAAACAAAAAGCAATCACATAGCATAAGGTATTCAATGAACCATGCAATAAGACTAGAAATACAAAAAGTCAAAGACAATGTGAGCAACAATTAGAACAGCAATCTGCCCAATGCAAGGTATTCTGTGAACAATGAAGAATGTGGGATTACAAAATATTAGACAATGCAGTAAAAAGCCTACACAAATGGTTGATACAACAATAATCACTGCAGTAGATTACAGAATTATTCCCATATGAAAGTGTCCTTCTGGACTGTTCTACCTTAATACAGTTCTGTTTCTTTTATAAGGATGCTCTCCTGTACATTTCTGTTTTGCACACAGAACTGTGGGAGCCCACCTGACCTCCTCAAGCCAGGCCACTCCACATAGTTCAAGGCATGATCAGGCAGCTGCTGATTTTACCCATTTGTGGGGGAGAACTTTCAGAAGACTTTGTCCAGATGAATGAAGTTGTGGAAGAGGAGCACAGCAGGAGAAGAGATCTCCCAGATATGTGGGTACCAGGCCATAGAGGATTTGGAAGTGATAATCAGTACTTTGAATTAAACCCAGTAACTGATTGGTAGCCAATGGAGCAACTGCAGGATGGCACATATGTGTGACACGCATGTTCCACACTAATAATCAGGCTGCTGGACCACTTTCTGAGTTGGATTTAAGGGCAGACCCATATAGAAAATATTAGCGTAGCCTAGCCTCAGGGCAACCATAGCATAGATCCACATGATAAGCCAAGTCAAGGTAGGGGCCATCTTCCAGACTAACTGAAGCTGGTAAAATCCTTTGTGCGTGTGCATGCATTAGCTTCCTTCTCCAGCAGTAATGCTGGGTTCAGTAAAACCCCATGGCTCCTAATCAAGTCAGAAAGTATTAGCTGGGTCCTATTAAAAGTAGTGGCACAGTTTCCTTCAGGACCTCAACCTTCCCAATCAGCAGTACTTGCCAGAACTGAGCTTCAATTTGTTTCCCCTTAACCAATTAGCCACAGTAGTCAGGCACTGTTTTGGATCTCTAAAGAATTACTAGGCAATTTGGATAAAGAGATACAGAGTAGTGTGTCATCACTGTATTGGTGGCAGCCAAAACCATGAATGGTTTAATAGCATGGGAGACAAGACTGAGCCTTCTGGAATCCTGCAGGACAAGTCCAACACTGCTGACAATTGGTCTCCATCTGAGTCATACTTCTAAGACATATCCCTTAAACACTACTTTTACTTCATGCACCTGAATAAGATTGTCAGGCATTCCAGGGGGCAGGGGATCCCATCATCAGGTGTTCCCCATTTTGTCCACCCTCATCATCAGCTGCTGTGATCCTTTTATTCTCTTTCTTTTTACATTCAGATAAAGGTTATTGTCCTTTTAATTTGACTCCTCTGTTTCTTCCCTAGGTTTGGGGTCTCTGTCTTCTGACCCTGCCTCACCTAGGGAGCAGCTTTGCCTTATACTGATATCTACTGTCTGATCATCTTTGCCTCCCAGAGCTTCTTCCTTCAATGGGAGCCATCTTTGCTCCTCCCATGAGAGAGATGCCTGCAGGTAAGTCTCCCCTGGCCTACCCTTGGCAGTATCTTTCCGTTACCGTCCTTCCTCTCCTCTCCAAGCCAGGCCCTGCCTCCTTATCCAGACACTAGCTTAATATTCAGTATGAGCCTTATCAGACAGCCTATCTATTCCGCTTTAGCAACTGGTTACTAACGTTTTTTTCCTGTCATTTCAGACAGACCTGTTTTAGTAACTGGCTGCTAAAATACTTTATTTACCTGTTCAGACAAATCAGCTTGTGTGCCATGGGTGAAGCATGCCTGAACCGTTATTGATGGAAACTACTTTCTTCCATTTTCAAACCCCAGTTGCGGTTAGAAATCATTATGGTATGCTGTATGAAATGCCTGCAATGCTGCTCCCCCCTTTTCCGCACACCTCCTCTGAGGTTTGTTTGTTTTTTAAACAATCTAAGTTGAGCACTACATTGTTGAAGTGCCACAGCAGCACTATTGAGATGCCTTTAAAACTTTCAAAAAACCCCTCCCCGATACTGTGCACTTTCACCAAAAACAAGTCTTGCTTTCCACCCCCTCTCTTCACTTGGTGCCGGGAAGGGGGCAGAGAAGCCGACTCCTTCCCCTCTCATCTCCAAAGCTGATCTCCTCCCTCCCCAAATGCTGAGAGGGAACCGTCACTTGTCTCCCCCCCCCCAATTACCACGGGGGAAGGCAGGTCACTGGGAGACCCAACGTGATGATCAGCGGGCTCAGAGCAAAGTGGGAGGGGGATGTGACACATCTGAGCATTCTGAAGGTGGATGGGTGCTTTCATCGGGGTTCTCTTCCCTTACTCCCTGCCATTGCGTGTGTTCCTTCTTCACCTCGTTTGGGCTGCAGTAGACATGCCTTGCTGAGCCCAGACTGGCGGGGAGGGGGGACACTCACAAGCAGGGCATCTTTACTGTGACCCCCTCTTCATTAGATAATCAGTGCTATACTACAGCTGTCCATGGAAGTTCCACTGAGCGTTCACGGCTAACAATTGCTATCTGGACGGTACCTGAAGCCTCATTGCGTGATACAAGCGATTCGGGGAGGGATGTGTGATCAGCCCAACCCGCAAAAAAAATATCCCCTGTCAAAAATATAGTGGGAACAAATTGCTATAGGCTTGCTGTGTGACCACAGCCTAAATTGAGTTTCCCAACATATTTTCACATTCAGGTACAGAGAGCTATACAGACATAATTGGTTCCATTCTTAGTAGCTATTAAGAATTATCAGGGACCGGACTGCAAAAGAGGAAAACCTGCTTCTCATCCTAGATCGGCTTTTGTGTGCCTTGCTACAGTGTGTGTGTGTGTGTGTTTTTGGGCTTTTTATGCTGCGGCTTTCCTGGGTGCAGGTTTCCTCCCCCTTTTCACTGTATTCATGCCCTCATGATCCAGTCTTGCTCAGTAGGAAAGCAATGTGAACTATTCAGATGAGGAATAGCAACAAGCCAGTGAGGTGAATAAGGCTGAGTGTGTGTCCAGACCAAGTTCACCCAACACATTTCCCTTTGGGGATTTTGAACTTAGACTTCCCAGATAGGCTGATACTGACTATTGAGGAAGACTATAGTTTTGTAGACAAACACATAGCCCTCAGTCTGTGTCATGGTGCCTTCTCATGTTGTTGACCAGCACATGAAGCAATTTATGTACAAAAACTCGCAATGCCCAGCCATTTCATGTTTCCCCCCGGGTCCTAGGCTCAGAACTCTTGAGCATGAGATTTCTTCTTCTTTTTTTGGATAAAGATTTATTCCCTCTCCTAAAAAGGAGAGATATTTCTTTTAAGTTCAAGAAAAAAGGGTGGGTATATAGAGGGATAAAGAAATAGAGTGAGTGGTGTTAATGGTATTAGTTTAGTTAATCTGTTAGTATTCAGAGCACACAGTCCATAGTCTCTTTCGTCAGACGTCTTTCTGTTCTTCTAGTTCGGGTAAAACAAGGTATTTAGTGTATTAATAATGTCCTTCTGAGGAGGTCTTCTTCCAAAGTACAATCCAATAATAAAGAAAAAAAATCGAAAGTTTTTACACTTTGGGTTCTTTTCCTCTTTCTCTCAGGTTGTATTTTCC
>NW_015163613.1:136571-149073 GCF_001447785.1 Gekko japonicus | reverse complement strand
GCTCTGCCGGGGGCTTTGCTAAACCCCATTGCGGGGCACAGCGCAGCTGGAGCCGTTTGGGGCAGGGGAGACTTTTGGCGGAGGAGCCTCAATTCCCGGCTTGTGTGCCGGCAAGAGGCCTCCCCCACACTCCCAAATGCGCCCCCTGGTTCTGAGCTCCTTTAACAAGGGCTCCTTAGGATCTCCGCACCGGCGGGATCCCTCCAGATAGCGTGTGGGCGATCCGACTCCGGGAGTTGACCCGAGAGTCGTTCGCCAGGTGCGCAGCCATAACCGGAAGCTCTGAGCATGAGATTTCTGTAGTGAATGTCAATAAATCAAAAGTAGGTTTGCAGCTTACAGATACACACTTGAACAGCATACTCAAGATTGCAACAGCACAAACATTTTGATGCAGTAATTCAGAGCAAGAGGTGTCAGTTATCAGACACTGTTCAATAAACAAAATATTGGAAGAGTGCTAATGTTTTTAGCATGTTTTTATTTTAAGTTTTAAAAGCCCTTTGTATTCATGTCCTTTATAAAGTTTATATCTCCGCTACCTGGCATTACATTTTTTGATACACATGGCTCAGCCCAACAAGGTCTCATTTATGTCCTCCAGCCCTCATAACAAATGAGTTCAACACCCCTGTTCTAGACACTAGGCTCACCAGGGCAGAAAGCAGGTTTAGCCATCATTTGACATGACCCTGAGTGTACGCTTTCATTTTACTCTCAAATAAAAGAAAGGCTGCCATTAATTCCTGCAGAGGAAGCCGTTTTTTTTTGGGGGTAGTTCTGCAGAGGGAGAAACCTGCCTATCAATTCTGATGTTAAGTGATTTTAAGTACGCTCTCTAAGGCTTTTCTATGTAAATAATAGAAATTATATTACAGAACATTTTAAGGGAACTCAGAACAACATCTCATTCACATCTATATTTTTATCCTGGATATTCCAAAAGAATGCAGAAATTAGTTCCAGATTTTAAAGCATTCATCTTCAGGAATTCCAGCTGTGTTTCTTAATTTCTTTTTAAAGGAGCATGCATTGTTATAGTGCAATATTAAAAGAAAATATTACACAGGCCTTTGTGTTAACAAATGTTTCCATTAAAATTAGATATAGTCTATTAACTTAAAATCAGAAAAGGCATAGAGAATACATTAAAAACTACTGCATTGAATGTTTGCTTAAGGACATGAATATTGAGCTAGGGAACATTTGTAAGAATAAAGTAAGATTTGTACCCCACATGCCAAAAATAAATCATGCACACAAATTTAGAGAATGGTTCTAACACCAATAAGGTTCTAACACCAATAATTAAAATCAGTGAAAATTGTAATAACTGGGTTCTCTTTAGCAACCATGATCAAGTGCAAATTTTATTTTGAGTTTTATGTCTATCAGTCACCTTAGATTCACATGTGAAAAACAAGATGGACACATAAACATATACAAATATTTAGTTAAATACATTAGAATTATAAGCTCCAACATGTATAGCATAATCTGACAATTCATACCACTGGGGAGAGCTCTGGTTGTGTGGTAGAGCATCTGCTTAGAATGCAGAAGGTCCCAGGTTCAATTTCAAAATTAAAAAAGGAGTATACTGCATGAGATAACTTTCTCTTATTTGGGGTTGCCAAGCAGGATCTATAACTGTCAGGTGGACTTAACAGCAGTGAAGCCCCAGAACACTGGTAGGGCTGCCAACTCATGGGTTGGGAAATTCCTAGAGATTTTGGGGGTAGAGTCAAGGGAAGGCAGGCTTTGGGGAGGGAAAGGATCTCAGTGAGTTATAATGCCACAGAATGCACTAAGCAGTCATTTTCTCCAGGGGAGCTGATCTCAGTAGCCTGGGGATCAGTTACAATTCCAGGAGCTCTCCAGGCCCCACCCAGAGGTCGGCAACCCTACTTCACCAGTGACATAATGACATCACTGGTGACATGCTAACATCACTCTGCATACACCTGGAAGTGATACAAGCACGTCGCATTAAGCTTCCATTGATTGATTTTATGACTATCCCAAAACAAAAATGTGAAATGACAGACATAATTGAACATAGTACTGAACACAGAAAATCTTTCTCCAGAAACAGATACAAGCATGACTGCTAGCTAGCTAGCTCACCAACAGCTGAGTCCATTGCATCTTTATTCAGCAGAAAGTTGCAATGAACCTAATAAGGTACCTACAAAGCATACTTAAGAACTTACATGACCTACCCACCACCACATGGTTACATAATAATCAAGCTATGGGAAAAATCCCACCCACGTGAAGCATACTCTCATCCCTGACTTGTCTCCTGTCAGTCTCTCATGCCCACCAACTTTACTTCTTCTAGAGCCAGTGTGGTGTAGTGGTTATGAGCGATGGACTCACCCTGACCTGGATAGGCCAGGAAAGCCCAATCTCGTCAGATCTCAGAAGCTAAGCAGGGTAGACTCTGGCAAGTACTTCAATGGGAGGCCTCCTTGGAATACCAGCAGTCAGGTGGTGGGGGCAGGCTTTATTCAGCCGCCTCTCTGAATAACCTCCAGGCCCCCAGTAGGGGCCAGTCACCAGAAGTCTCCATGACTTCCAGGTGCGCACACAGTCAGTCACCAGAGATCACCATGACTTTCAGTTGCACACATACACACATGTGCATATACACACACATACATGAAAAATACAAAAAATATCCCCCAAAAGAGCTATGGACTCTAATCTGGAGAACCGGATTTAATTCCGCAAGCCTCCACATTAAACCAGCTGGGTAATACTGGATCAGTCACAGCTCTTAGAGCTCTCTCAGGCAAAAAAAAAAAAGTCTAGCTCACCAACTAGTGGTGCATAACACTGAAAAGAGCTAGTAGTTCAGGCAGCCAGACAATCTTAGGATCTCCTGGCTACACGATACAAACACCATACAATAATTGCTCATTATTATTAGTATTACTACTACTTCCATCTTTCTCTATGAACTACAGACAATGATCAACTCATACCAAACATCCATTATTATATGCTTCTTAAAAAAACTAACACTTGTTATCACTCAAAATGCAAAACTAACTGTAATGCAACCAATTGTTTTGAAGATTTTTTAAATTTCACACCGATGTGATAATTTAAATGTTTTATGTTCATTTTTTCCAATTACCTGTAACTGACAACCAAGGTAATACTGAGAAAACTCTGTAGCAGATAACTGACTCACTGAAACATTGTTAATGCCTAAGGGATATAATGAACAACTAAAACCATGACTCAGAGAAGCAGGATGGGGAGCAGTGTTTACTTAATTAATGTAAGCATTAAAAGGTCAGCCTAGCATCCATGATGGAATAATAGTAACGAATCTTGTGTTATATTACTTGAAATACAACTGCAAAACCGACATGAAAAGTTTAGATTGATGTATCCAGGGTTATTCAAATTTTGCAGAATTGGGTTTTGAAAACTGAGGATACTTCGTTTATGACATGCATTTACTGTCAAGTTGAGCAGTCAATGATTTCCTTGGAACTCAAAATGAATTCCATTTATAGCAGTTTTGGATGTGCTAGACAGTAGTATCAGCATTGAGCATGGCAGCAGGATGCACAGCTGTGGCTGAAAGTTGCTCACAATTTGCTGTATTGCTTGGATTATTTATGCCACAATGTCACCAGCATAGATCATGTGTCGTTTGTGCACCTGTGGCTCACATTCATCAATTGGTAGCAACATCCTCCAAAATCACTGGGTTGATCTACAGGTGGTAGTACAACCAAGTACCCAAGAAAACAAAATATAATATTTCATGGAAAAGTATTAGTGGTGGATAGGAAATGACTCAATAATTGAATCCTATATAATAACAATAAAGTCAGCCAAACCTTTGGTCGTGGCCAGGCAAGACAGATCTTACTACAAACCTGAAAAGGGCTCCAGGTTTGCAGAAAAATGTGAAATCTTTTTTTAAAAAAATACACGGGGGGGGAGCCCAAAAATTATAAAAGGAGCATATGACGGATCCCTGCTCCTTGTTTTATTGTGAGGCAAATTTTCCTGACAAAATTCTTTGTAGTTTCCTGCTGTGACTGAGCAGCCCCTGGTAGAGTGTAAATGAATGTAGTTTATAAAAGACTTCCTATGGAAAAGCAGGAGCCCTCTTGTTAAACCCTTTATTGAAAATGGCACTTGAGGCGTAAAGTTCAATCTGAAATAGTTTTATTCAACAAGCATGGCTGGGTTAGGGATAGGCAGGGGATGAGAAAGCTGAGGTAAATGTCATTGTATTTAGAGGTTATAATATTTTTATCATACTACAGAGTATTGTTGACACTTATTTTCATAAATGCTTGGTTCTTGGTGAGATATTTCTTTGTCTTAGAGATTTCTTCATAGCAACAATGTGTCTTCGTATAGATTCATTTAACTAACTTAGTTTCCTGGAGGCAAGCACTTTCTTCCTATACTTATTCCCCTCCCTGTGAGATTATAGTGTTCCTTTTGACTCTGGAGGTGTCGAAGACCATTTTCTTTTTCACAAACCAGGGGTCCTTTAAGAGATTAACCCAATGAATAACTGAGTGAGAAATATTCTCTATTTCCTAGAAGCAATATTCCTTTTCTACTTGACTAGACTGGCAGTTTCAACCTATTGACCAATCTCTCCAGCCAAACCTGATCCTCAGTCCTTGACACTGTAAATGAATGGTTTGCAGCTTGGCTGACACTTGGACTAAAAGTTTCTATTTTGAACTTTTCTTCAAATTTTATAGTATACAAGAGGTGGGACCCGCGATACTTGCGGGGGAGGGGGAGTATTTCCTACAGCTCCCGGCCTGCAGAAGCGGCATCAGGTGAGTCCATCCTTCTCCCTCCCTCTACCCCCAGTGGTGACGGTAAGAAACCACTGGAGCAACAGAGAAGCTGCAAAAACTAAGCGGATATGACAACAGTTCAGCCTCTGCCTGGACCCGCGTCCTGTAAGGGCGGTTCTTAAGACATCCGTCCCAGCCAATCCGCATCTTCCTCAGCCCCTGCGAACCGAGAATTCACCAATCGTAGAGCTCCAGCAGCAGCACGTGCTCTTTCCTTTTCCTCCCAGCACTTCTCTCTTTCTTTCTGGTGTCTCCCAAACTTCCTTTGTCAATCAATCGGGGAGACTACACAGACTAACCTGGCCCCCCACCTAACTCCGAAGGCCGCGCGCCCAAAGAAAAGGAGCCAGGGTGGCGGGACGTCGCTCGTCCCGCAAGCAATCAGGCCAGAGTTTTGGCCGTCCAGGGGCGGGGCGTGCAAAGTCTTCTTCGGCCGCCTGTCTCTCCCAGCTTTTCATCCTTCCCCATCCCCCCCCATTCCTTTCCTCACTTGGTTTATCCCGCTCTGGGCCCGGCTGAATTCGCAGCGCCGTGGGGGAGGGGGACAGGTAGATGGAACCATTCAACCGGGCATTGGAGGGAGGGAGGGAAGGAGGGGAGGAACAAAAGAAAGGTGATTTAAAGAGAAGGAGATGCGGCCTAAGCAGGGCTCTGCTGAGTGGGAGGCGGTCCGAATTCAGGAGAGAGAACCCATCCTTCTCCCTCCCTCTACCCCCAGTGGTGATGGTGAGGCCAGCCCGGCAACCTTTCTCCTCCCCCCTCCCCTTACTTGCTTACTTACTTCCCCGCCCCTGCCTGGCCCTGACGGTGAGGCCCGTGCGGATCCGAGCTGCCAGGCCCACAAAACCTCCAGCTCAGCAAGCCTTCGACCTTCCCCTTTCAAATGGCAGCGGCGAGGCCTTGTCGGCCCGCTGAATTTTCTCCCTCCCTCTTCCCCTGGCAGCGGCAGCGAGGCTTCGTTGGCCGCCAAGCTTTCTCCCCCCCCCTCAGCCCCCCCAGCAGTGGCAGTGAGGCCGGAGCTCCGTTCGCCAAACTTTCTCCTTCCCCCCTGGGCGGAGGCGGTGGCTGCCGTGAGGGATTTGCGGCTTACAGCCACCAGCCGGCCAAGCCTTCCCCCACCCCCTCCCCTCCTGTTGCCGCTGCCGAAGCCGTTCCAAGAGCGTTCCCTGCGCATGCGCAGTGGACGCTCTTTTACTTTTGGGGGGATTTAAGTATCTCCCCGATATTTTTTCCAACTTTTCAGATTTTTGTGCACACCTGGGGACTGCCCCAAGTGTGCACAAAAATCTCCCTCCCCCCAGGTGCCCCCGATGTGCGGATTTAGGTATCCGCACGCCAGGGGGCACCTTCACTATTAGATATATAGATAGTACTTTATAGTATGCAGTAAGGGCAAGGGGTTGTGTCCCTACACTTTCCAAGTGACTTTGTCTGATTCCCTCTGACAGACACACCGGCTCTGACAGACCCTTTTTTCAGCATTCAGCTGCTCTTAAAGTTCTCCTCAGCTGGCACTGAGCAATGGGAGGGGGTGCACACAGGCAGCAGCCTGTCAATCAAACTATGTTTCACAGTAAGGCATTAAGCCTTAATCCCCCAGCTCTCTGAATTTGATGCACTAAGCAGCCTGTTTTTGGAGGCCAGTTCATCACAGAACATCTGTAGCTTTAACAAACATTCCCTCAGTAACGGTTGCTATACAACCACAGTATTCCAGGCAGGGTTTCTGAGGAAATGGGTAGGATCCTTTCCAGAGATATTTTGGCCTTTGGAGCCAGGCCTGATAATGACTGCCAGCTCCAGGTTGGGAAAGGAGATAGCACTGCCATCTCCAGGGTATAAAATTCCTAGCAATTTGGGGGCTGGAGCCATGAGAAGATAGAATTTGAGGAGGGAAGGGACAACAGAAGGATATAATACCATAGACTCCACCCTCCAAAACAGCCATTTCTTTCAGGGGAACTAAGTTTCCCAACCGCCATGACCTCCCCGCCACAATTGATACAGTCAGGGAACTTGAGGCCCCTTGCACGTCTTTGGAGCCGGGTTTAGTGTGTTTTGACCCACTCAGTCTGGAGGAAGCTGACAGGTTGTTCGTATCTGTGCGCCCACCCACATGCAACCTTGATCCGTGCCCCTCTTGGCTGGTTAAAGCAGGCCACGAGGGACTGTGAGGTGCCCTACAGGAGATTGTTAACAAGTCCCTCATGGAGGGACGGTTCCCTGGAGCACTCACTTGAAAAAACCATCTCTGGACCCGGCCGAATTGGCCAACTATTGGCCGAATTGGTCTCCAATTTGCCTTATTTTGGCAAACTTATCGAGAGGGCGGTGGCGTCACAGTTACAGGAGTACCTGGATGAGGCTTCCATCCTCGATCCCTTCCAGTCCGGCTTCCGCCCGGGTCACGGGACAGAGATGGTACTGGTCGCACTGACTGACGATCTCCGTAGGCATCTGGATCAAGGTGGCGTGGTGGCGCTGGTGCTGTTAGACCTGTCAGCTGCGTTCGACATGGTCGACCACCAGTTGCTGGCCGGCCGCCTCGCCGACGTGGGGATTCAGGGGCTTGCCCTTCAATGGCTTACCTCTTTTCTCCATGGTCGGGGACAGATGGTGGCGTTGGGGGATCAGCGGTCCCGAAGGCACCCCCTTGAGTGTGGAGTGCCCCAGGGTGCCGTGTTATCCCCGATGTTGTTTAACATCTACATGCGCCCCCTTGCCCAGATTGCCCGGAGGTATGGGCTTGGGTGTCATCAATATGCGGATGATACCCAGCTCTATCTGATGTTGGGCGGCCAGTCGGACTCTGGTCTTGATGACCTAGCATGGGCGCTGCAAGCCGTGGCTGGTTGGCTCAGACTGAGTCGGTTGAAATTAAACCCAGCAAAGACGGAGGTCCTGGGCCTGTGTCGGACCGGCCGAGAGTTGGGGCACCCTCTCCCGACCTTCGCTGGGGTACCACTGGTGCCCGTGCGGGAGGTTAGGAGTTTGGGTGTGCTCCTGGACTCCTCGCTAACGATGGAGGCCCAGGTGGTGGCCACTGCCAAGTCAGCCTTTTACCATCTGCGGCTGGCCCGGCAGTTGGTTCCCTACCTCGACCGTGACAACCTGGCCACCGTGATCCATGCAACGGTCACCTCAAGGCTGGACTACTGTAATGCTCTCTACTTGGGGCTGCCTCTGTCGCAAATCTGGAAGCTGCAGCTAGTGCAGAATGCTGCAGCTAGGCTGTTGATGGGTCTCTCCAGGCGAGACCACATCCGGCCAGTGCTGCAAGCGCTGCACTGGCTGCCTATAGCATACCGGATTCGCTTCAAAGTGCTGGTACTTACCTTTAAAGCCCTGAATGGCCAGGGTCCGGCTTACTTAAGGGACCGACTCTTCCCGTACGTTCCCTCAAGAGCACTGCAATTGGGGAACCTCCATCGCCTCAAAGTGCCAGGCCCCCGAGCTGCGAGGTTGGCCCATACCAGATCTCGGTGGCGGCTCCTGCCTGGTGGAATGAGCTCCTGGAGGAGATCCGGGCCCTGCGGGACCTTGTACAGTTCTGCAGGGCCTGTAAGACGGAGCTCTTCCACCAGGCCTTTGGGTAGGAGCCGCCGCCGCTATACCACCACCGTGGTGATACCATCCATCTACCATACTTTGGGGAGTAGATGTCGCCTGACTGTGCTGCAGAAATATTGCTCCTGGCGCTCTCGCTATCAAGAACATTGGCTGCAAATGTGGGTTGCTGTGGGTTTTTTGCAAATTCTATGTAGATTTTTGTAGCACCAGATTTTATTACATATATTGTTTTTATTGTACCCTATTTTTAAACTTGTTGTTAGCCGCCGTGAGCCACCGGGTAGGGCAGGATACAAATCTCAAAAATAAATAAATAAATAAACCTTCAGGTAGGGGCTGAAGATCACCTGGAATTACAACTGCTCTCCAGATCTGGAAGGGAAAGAAGAATACTGCAAATAAATGACTTGCTATGTTGTTGTTGTTGTTCAGTCGCACAGTCGAGTCCGACTCTTTGCGACCCTATGGACCAGATCATGCCAGGCATTCATGTCTTCCGCCATCCTCTGAAGTTTGCTCAACTTGCTATGTAGATGGCGCCATCAGGAAAATTTTGAGGTTTTTTGGACCATGGCTTACATTTTCCAAATGAAGCTCTTCTGTCGGGAGATGGTTTGCACCTCACAAGGGTAGGAAAAAATGTGTTCAGTAAGAGCCTTGCTAACCTGATAAGGAGGGCTTTAAACTAAATCCTATGGAGGAGTGAGACAAAAATTCAAAGCCTAGTATGATACCAATAACTGGAGATAAGTACACTAAAGATTTGCAGGGAGTGGCACATATGCTAGAAAACATTAATTCGCAGGTAAGTACAGAAACAAAACCCTCAGGGCACATAAACCATGGATTCCAATGTCCCTACACTAATGCACAGAGTATGGGGAACAAGCAGGAGGAACTGGAAGTCCTAATACAGGATCTTATAGGCATTACTGAAACTTGGTGGGATGACACTCACAATTGGAATATTAGGATTGAGGGGTACAACTTGTTTAAAAGGGATAGACAAATAAGGAAGTGGAGGAGTAGCATTATATGTGAGGAAATACATTACTTGTATATGTGAGGAAATACATTACTTGTGAGGAAATATATGAATCTGAACATGGAAGTTCAGTTGAGAGTCTGTGGGTAAAAATAAAAGGAGTAAGAAATAATAGTTATATTATGGTTGCGGTCTGCTACAGACTACCAAGCCAGGCAGAAGACTTGGATGAGAAACACCTAGAACAGATTACAAAGTTCTCAAAGAGACAGGACACAGTGGTCATGGGAGATTTTAGTTACCTGGATATCTGTTGGAAGTCCAACTCTGCTGAAAGGTCAGATAAATTCCCGACTTGTCTTGCTGACAACTTCATTTTCCAGAAAGTGGAGAGGGAAACAAGGTGATCTGCTATCTCCTCAGAGTGCAGAGCTCATGCAATGGAACCATCCGATCTGCAAAAAAGTGCAGAGGCTACAGGCCAGAATATGTGGCCAGAGGGAACAGCATGTGGAAGATGCTGGAAGGGGGGAAGAAGCCTCGCTACTGGTTGTCAGTGCTGAACTGGGAGGTCAGCAGCAGTGGGGATGCCAGGCATGTGATGGTGGAGGATTCAGTAGAGGTGATGAGGAGGGTGTACCTTGCTAAGTCCCCTGAGCCCACCTCTGCCAATCCCTTGGAGTACTGGCCATACAAGGCTGCCACCTGGCCTAATCTCTCTTGCATGGCTGTGAGTCTCCTCTCCTGCCCTCCCACCAATGTCCAGAGCAAGTGGGTGTTCTCCCACCTGGGAGACATTCTCAGCCCCCACCGCTCTCACCTGGACCCAGTCAGGTGAACGAGTTGGCCTTCCTGAAGGTTAACCTCCCCCTACCGGATTACCCATTTGTGGACCTCACAGGGTAAGATCCAGGCCTCCTGTTGTCCCCCTGCATGTCCTCCATTCCTCCTCCTCTCTGGGTGATCTGGCATGCAGACTGCACCCTTGGTGTTTGGGTGGGAGGATGGCTGCCTTTGCTCAGTGGGGATGGGTTCCCTCATGAAACAACATCATCTAATTCATAATACAAAAATACAAACCTACCTCATGATTACTTTAAAAGGAAAAACATGATTTCCATTGGTCTGGTGGGGCTGGGATGCCCTGCCTGCCAAGTTGTCATGGGATTACTTCAGGGAACCCTGTCCTGTCAGATGTCTACCTTTCTATCATGACTGGCATCACTAATAACTTTACATGGAAAACTCTAATTTCCATTGGTCTGGTGGGGCAGGGGGACCCTGCCCACCAAGCTGTCATAGGATAACTTTGGGGAGCCCCAGTCAGAAGTCTCTTGTCATGTTTGCCTTTCTTTCATTGCATCAGTAATCACTTTAAATGGTATGGTTTGGTTTTTTATTGTTTTGTTTTCATAATTCTATTTTGTTATTATTTCCTATTGGTTTCCATCCAAATTGGATAAAACTTAGGGAGAGTGTAGTTTTCCCACACTGCCAAAATTTCAGACTGATAGAATAAAGGGGCCCTTCTTCTGAAGCCATGAAAGCCAACCATGTTCAACATTAAAGTCTATGGGAGAACAAACAGGAAAAAAAGGTGTGCCGTACTCTGATCCTGTGCAACTTTACTTGGAAGTAAGTGCTGAATTCAGTGGCTCTCTTACCCCCAAACAAATATGCATAGGGAATTGGGTCCTGGGGATTTAAACTCTTGTTTAGCATTTTATTGCTAATCTCATATTGCTAATTAAAAAAAAAAAACTACAGGTAAAATAAAAATTGTGGTTGTACTGCAATGAAGGAAGGGGAAGGCAGAAGGTGGTTGAATGGGTGGAAAGAGGAAAGGAAATTGGTGGCAGAGGAGTACGAGTCAAGGGGTGGCAAAAGGTGGGGGGAAATCCAATGGAATCATTACACTTTTGGATTCACTTCTATTTGGAAATGAGGGGGTTCACCACAAAAGTATTCTCAGAAAATGCGCGGGGGGGGGGGAACAAAAAAAGGTGGGGGGAAATCCAATGGAATCATTACACTTTTGGATTCACTTCTATTTGGAAATGAGGGGGTTCACCACAAAAGTATTCTCAGAAAATGCGCGGGGGGGGGGAACAAACAGAAAACAAACGTGGGGTGTGTGTGGAAACATAGGCGTAATCTTCGGGGGGGGCGTCGGCGCTTCAGCCCCCACCGAAATTTTTGGGAAGGGGCTCAGCCTCCCCCGGGGGCAGGGCTTGGTTTGGGGGGGAGTTCACCTCTCCGGTACTGTGCTCCGGGAGTGAGGCAGGCACATGACCAAGCCCCGCCCCCTGCAGCCCTCAGACAGCACGAGAAGCCAGAAGAAAGGTAAACTGCCTGCCTCTCGCCCCATTCCCAGTTTCTTAGGGCTGCGTGGAGACGCGGCGACCCGGCCTCATCCCCGGCTTCCTCCATAGGCGTAATCTTCGGGGGGGCGTCGGCGCTTCAGCCCCCACCGAAATTTTTGGGAAGGGGCTCAGCCTCCCCCGGGGGCAGGGTTGGTTTGGGGGGGGAGTTCGCCTCTCCGGTACTGTGCTCCGGGAGTGAGGCAGGCACATGACCAAGCCCCGCCCCCTGCAGCCCTCAGACAGCACGAGAAGCCAGAAGAAAGGTAAACTGCCTGCCTCTCGCCCCATTCCCAGTTTCTTAGGGCTGCGTGGAGACGCGGCGACCCGGCCTCCTGCCCCATCCCCGGCTTCCTCTGCCGCCCCTGCCTGCTTGCCTGCAGAGACAGACTGGCAGAGAGAGAAAGACCTCTGGAGCGCCCCCCCCCCACGTTTCTGTGCTTGCCTGCTGAGGCGGATGGGCAGGGAAAGGCCTGCAGAGGCGCCCCCCGCCATTCCCCGTTTGTGTATGAGTGCGTATGTGCCCCTCTGTAGGTTCTCTGTTTCCCATCTCTCTCTCTTTCTGCGTCTGTCTCTCTGCCCCTCTATGTGTGTGTTTTTCCCTGGCTGCCTGCCCTCAGCCGGGCCTGCAGGAGCATGTGCTGCTTCCTCTTTCAACCACCACTTCCACCGGCAAGGCTTGATCGGGTGGGTGAGGTGCGAGCAGCCTGGCTGGCATGTGTGTGAGGGGTGGG